>NC_059342.1:48846346-49149807 GCF_018350155.1 Leopardus geoffroyi
GTAATCTTTCGGTTTATTTCTGAGGAATATCAAAACAAGAAAACCTCAGTGAATTGTCCAAGATGACCCAAGTGATCCTCCTCTGTATCCACTTTACTAGGAGGAAACAAAAAATATATATTAGCTATAGATACAGGATATAATCCAGGTCAAAACAAAGCAAGAGCTTGAACCATAAAGGATTATGAAATAAAGAGCAGAAGTGAATGTAAATATAATCTGATGTGAATTAAGTATAGGAGAACCATGTTTGTTTCATCTGGCCCATTCACATGCTAGCAACATTGCCAAAAGTTTCCAGGTACACAAAAGTACCCACATAGTGTGAGTCTAACATAAAGCTTTATATCGATTACAGTGATAGTTCTGAAACTATATATTTGATGACTTGTGTTTTTCTTCCGCCAAAACCTTCCAGTTGAGTTGCTGATGCAAAAGTCTGGGCACATTCTAATGTAATAAAAAATGTAACACAAAGCCCACAAAGCCAGTAAATACCCTCTTTGTCTCTGATGCATGTCAGGAAATTGAAGTAAATAGATTTAAAACTCTAACATTACAGACGATGAGATTAAAAAGCCATTAGTAGTCATAGGCCCATTAGAACTCTAGGCACCAAAAGACTCTCAGAGAGAAATTTCTTGACCAGATAAAAAAATATTGATACCATCCTTCTTTCATTATTCAATAAAAGATCTTATTGGATGCCTTGTTGTTAGTATTCTATTCCTTTTTGTAATAAGTGCTTTTAAACAGAAAAGGTTCATGTATGTCCTTTTTAAAGATACATACACACAAATAATAACAAAAGTGACCACTTGTTTCATTAACGTTATAAGTGAGGCAAAATCATTTCATGATCTTATTGGAGGAAAAAGCTTGTCTACTTTCAGTCTCCCTGTTAGCTTTCTTAGTCTTTTCTCTTGCTGCCCTGTTACTTGCCCGCATTCTTCACAGTGACCCATGATAGCTACAGCAATGAATGTCTTTTCCAGTCTCCTAAAAATAGAACTATGCACTCCAGCAGATGACCAGAAAGAGAGTTTCTATTCTTATTGCTTCCTGTCAGAGAATTCACTCAAAATACGGTTTCAAGTTGAAATAAAATATCCCTAAGCCGATCATTTACGACAGGACCAGAATGGGCAATGGTGGTAGAAAGGAGCATGGGATACAGAAAAGGAAAAAAAATGCTGTTCGATAGGTATTATCATCTAAGGCACTGATGGATTGACATAATAAATTAAGTAAAATGCAATTGTTCAAAGAGTAATTCGTTTTTGTGAAAATTGCCTTTTGGCACACCCACTATAATTCCAGACTTTTGTCTAAAGTAAGGTTATATGTATTTTACTATATGAAATGAAATGAAACATTTATAAATGAGTGATTAAGCAGCATAATTTGCCACTCCTGTTCCCACACTTCTGAAAAAAAAAAAAAAAAAAAAGGACTGAAATGCAATTAATACTAAAGGTGAATTGTACCATGGGATGACTGGTAATTATTGCACTTGGCATAATTCTCTTTATTAACACGTCGCTTATATCATTGTACCCTCTCAGTTCTTTCTCAGCATTTTACTTTATTTTATTAATATCTCACTTTTCTACATTTACAGTTATTTCCCCATCATTTTAAATTCACTCCAAGTTACTAGCATTGCCATGTTAAATACAAAGGATAGGGGACATTAACAATGACTGAAATAATCTTGCAATTGGCAAAGAAGCTTGGCTTTTATTACATTAATATAGCGCTAATTGAAAATTGAAATTCTATCCTTTCAGCAACCTTAGTCAAAATCATTAAAATAATCCAAAACTAGAGCTCAATCAAAACATTTCTTTGGATGGTACCTGACTATATTCTGGTATGAAAATAGGATAAAAAAAAAAAGTCAGAATGTGGTTTTATAGATTGACTGCCTCGTGACAGAGCCTATTGTAATCTGATTGTTGAGTAAATTGAACAAAAGTTGGATGAAACTAGCAGATACCATTTTATGTAGGTGTGAATCTCATACATTTTATAGCTTCAGAATTTGGGCTGTTTTGAATTTTCAAAAGTGCTTTTTTTAAACAGTCCTACCTATTGCCTAATAACCCAGGACTGCATCCTTAGATGTAATCTAATCAAAAGAGTTTTTTGGATCTCTTCCAAATAGAGAATGGCCACGGGTGATGTTCCTGTCTTCACTAAGCACCTAATGAACTCTCTAGGTCCTTGAGTCTACTCCTGGATTAACGCGAGATCCAGAAACTGTGGACCCAGCAACTGTAAGTGTCGAGGCCTGAGCCTCTTTCTATCATACTACTACACAGCCAACCAGTTACAAACGCACTAACCACACGTGGGGTGTTAATTGGAGCTTGGCACCCCCGGGAACATGACAAATTAATTCTCCACCCGTTAGAAATAAACAAAACCCCAAAGAGCTTTTATTAACTACTGTGGATTTGGGATGCTTTAACCCTTTTTGTAGTACTCCATTCATTTCCCATAGGTTTAAAGGAAATAAAATTGTATTTTAAAAATCTCTGTTCTGGTGACACAGAATGCATCAAAGTACAATGGTGCTTAACATGTGAATTGTTTCATATGTTCTGTCACTTCTATGATACGATTACTCATTGATTGAAAAGTCACTTCACAGGTGTAATCTAATTGGAAGGTAACATTGCATAACGGTTAAGAGACCAGCTGAGGAGGCGAGAGGGCCTTGATTCAGATTTTCCAAGTCTGAAATCTGTCTCTCCTAATTATTCTTTATGTAACCTTGGGAAACTTGTCCTTATATGTAAAAGGGGGATACGAAATACCTTAGGATTTGTTGTGAAGATTAAATGGAAATAGCATACATATTGCTGCATATAAAATCTCTGCATACAGATCATAGCAATTCACTTGTTCATGTCAAGGATTGTATTCAGAAAAAGTCCTCACATTCTCTGTTCTTGAGCAAAAATATTGCATTAGGGGATCACGTAGTTTTAAATTTCCTTTCAATGTTTGGTAAGACTATAACTTCCTCTGGTCATGTAACACAGTTATCAAGGTAACCTTTATCAATATGCCAGAATATGTTAGTTCTCCGTACAAGACTCTTTCCTATAGCTTTTTATCTTAACCTACATAAAAGTCACAGTCTTTTAATGACCTGTGACATCTTCTATTCTCTACTACTCTCTCCACTACTCGCTGTGCTCTTGGCACAGCCACATGTTGACTGATCATCCAATCTTTCAAGGGAAGTAAGCTTACTTACTCGGGATTTTAAATATTTCATTCCTCAGGTTTCTGCATGATTCACTTCTATACTTCCTTAAGCTTTCTGCCTAAATGTCACTTTTTCATAGAGCTTTGCTGGCCCTTTCCGTGAAAGGGAAAACCCTCCATCTTGGATCTTTCCATCCCTTTAACCCATTTTTATTAGCCTACACTAGAATAAGTCCATGAGAGCAGAAAAGCTTTTTCCCTGTGCTCTCTTCAGCAGTTCCTGGTACAGAGTAGGGCTATAACAGAATAAGGTTTGGCTGACAATTACAAAAGCCATAGTAACAACAACTTAAACAAAAAAGAAATTTGTTTGGCTCTCACGTAAAAGTCCCTCATTTTTTAGGGGTTCCGTGGCTGGTTCCTGCTGTCAGGGTTAGAGATTTCTTAATTTCAAAACCTTAAGCTTCCAGACGGATCCTTTAGCTTCAAGTCCAGCTCTCTAGCCACATTGCTTGCATACAAACCACAGAAAGTAGGAAACAGAAGTCTTACACCCCCTCCTTTTAAGAGCATTTCGTAAAATTTGTACACACCACTCCCAGTATGTATCATTGGGCCATTAATTAGTCGTAGAAACAAACTTAACTACAAGAGAGGTTGTAAAATAGAGTATTTTGAGCAGCCAGACGTCCAAATAAACTTTCATAGTTCCGTTACAGGTGATGGGGAGAATAGATATTGATGGACAGCTAGCAGACTCTGGAACATTTCTGAATAAATGTTAGGGGAAAACTGTGTTAAAAGAAGACTAATTTTTACATTCAGTGTTGATTCTGTGAGTTGCAAAACTAGTTCGTTCAAAACCAAAATGTTATCAATTACATGCAGACATGATGGCGGTGACCCAGACATAGCTGTTTTCCATTCTTAATAAACTATTGCAAGGATGAATGCGAAATATTCACTGAAACATTTCACTTTGATTAGGAGTAAACACTGTATATAAAATCTAAGCACACAGGTTATTTTGCCGTAGACCCGGAGAATAATGTTCACTGACTCACTTAACCTCATTTCTTTTCTTCTTGTTTAATTTTAATTTTTGTTTTTGTTTTTTTGAGAGAGACAGAGAGACAGGGGAGGGGCAGAGAGGGACACAGAATCCGAAGCAGGCTCCAGGCTCTGACCTGTCTGCACAGAGCCCAACTCGGGACTCGAACTCACTAACTGTAAGATTATGACCTGAGTGGAAGTTGAGTGCTTAACCGATTGAGCCACCCCGGTGCCCCCTGTCATTCTTCTTTTTGATCCAATCCAATAACAAATAGAGGTTGATTAGCTCAATCAGGCAACGTGGAGTTTAATAAATCCTCTTCTATTCTGTTTCATTACTTTTTATACGTTAAAGTTTGTATTGGTAAAGTCTACTTTTAAGCAACCAAACAATAATAAGAAAAAACTACTTAAAAATAATCTCACTTAAAAAAAAAAAAAAAAAAAAAAGGAAGGGCTTCAATGAATTTCCCCTGTCAATTGCATTTTCTGCCTCTGAGCCTTCTCTGAGCTATTTCCCTGATCTGTGAGACAAGGGATTCTGGCTGCCAGCTTCCTGAGCAGATCTAGGGGAAAATTAACACATCCACAACTGAGCTCAAGCATTGCCGACATCTGGTTTACTCATTTTCACAGCGCACTTGCACTGCACCCTATTGCCTTCTTCTTATGCCCTGTTTTATCATGTGGCTCATTTCAAGAAAATGCATTTAACTTTTAGGTACTACTCTGTGGTATGAAGTGTGGCAAATAGGAAATAAAACAACCTTGAAAGAGCATTTCCACATATATGCAGCTACAATAATCACTGAATATCAAACCTCAGAACTTACGATCTGCTCTATTTGGTAAAAGCTTATGAGACCAGGGACAATGTTGATATCTAAAGAAACGTATCTCACTTTTGAAGAGAATGAGAACAAATTATCTCTTTACATGGATTGGAGTTTATTGCTATCCCCAAAGACAATAAGCAATTGCTTTTACACATTTATTTGTTTAATGGTGTTATTTAATTGCAGGAAAAAAGAACCAAAGTTCAAGGCTTTGGGCTTAATTTGGAATTGTACCTTTGAAAAGTATTCTGCATATTTTGTATGTTCTAGTTATAATTCAGTTGCCTCATTTGTATGATTAATATAGAGAAACCCCTTTAATGCAAACCTCAATTTAATTTAGAATATATGATAAAGCAAGTAGTATTAAAATTGCTTTGATCCTATGGGTATAAGTTTTGCCAGGAAAATTTTTTATTATACAGATTGATATCATAACGTGTGCAGTAGGAGACCTAATGAACAAATTATGATCCATCAGTAATAGAAAATTGATGAAGAATATCTTCCAATAAATATTTTATTTTGAATTGTTCTATAAACTTAGTATTATTTAAACCATACTTGAAAAAGCCTGTCAATCCAAATTTGTATCAGTGTGGGTTCTTCTGATCCGTCATTAACAGTTCTTTCTTGAATCTTATATTTAAAACGTGAAACATTCTCCAGTTCTATATTATTGATCTGCATCAGAACTTCAAGTCATATGATGCTGTCATGCTCTTTTGGAAAAGATGTACAGGGCACAGGAGGAGATTGTAATTATTACAGCATCATATTTATGAGGAAAGTTACAGTAAGAAATTGAGTATAATATAAAACCAAGAAATGATAATTTAGATACCTGTGAGGTATTCAACAACATTTATTAACTGTCACCTGTAAAAGTATAATAAATATGGTTTTGCAGTCCTAATCATTGGCTATTATGTAGGCATAAATATGTTGAGGGTGGGATATTAAACTCAGCCAGATTCCCTATGTGGTCATTTGGAAAGTCTTTAAAATGTTACTTAAATTTTATTACAAATCACACATTTTAGTTGTAAATTTATATAGTCATACAGTTAATAAAACTCTGTATTTACTAGAGTAATGCTAGAGTATATCTTGCATTTTCATTAATAAATGTTAGAATATATAAACTACATAAGTGAATAATAATTCTTCAAAAGAATTATTTCAAAAATGTTAAAAATATTTAAAAGTTAAGATTAATTCATAAAGTCAAGTTATCCAATAAATCAGATTTCTTCTATATTATTTAACTGCTTGAGTCACACAATACATATGTTTGTATCCATGAAAGGTATTGTCATGTTTTGGCTTCCCAAGAGACTGCCAGAAAAACCTCTTGATCAAAAAGTTAAAATGGGGCACCTGGGTGTCTCAGTGAGTTAAGCGTCTGACTTCAGCTTAGGTCATGATCTCGCGGTCTGTGAATTCCAGCCCTGCGTGGAGCTCTGTGCTGACAACTTAGAGCCTGGAGCCTCCTTCAGATTCTGTCTCTTCCTCTGCCCTTCCCCCGCTCATGCTCTATCTCTCTCTGTCTCTCAAAAATAAATAAATGGTGCACTGGGTGTTGTATGGAAACCAATTTTACAATAAATTTCATATATTGAAAAATAAAAATAAAAAAAGAAACTAAAATAAACTAAAATAAATAAATAAATGGTAAAAAAAATATTTTTTAAAAAGTTAAATTTATCAGATTTAGTCCTTTAGGGAAAATCCGACTTGAAAGAGTCTTGATGGTGCCTTCGAGGGAGGAATCAGAGAAGAATATGGTTTTAGGAGTTGGACTGAAGTAGTTTAGGTGCTTCTTGCAAGGAAGGGCACTGGTGAAGGTTGGTCAAAATTTTTGATCTAACAGCTTAGGATTCGTTGACACAACAAATCAGGGATCTTGAAGTATGTGATGAGCAGGATTTTAGTTTTGAGAAGTACACTGTTATGTGGTTCATAGTCCAGTCTTCTAGTGGCAAATATTTCTTGGAGAAAGCAGCTTTGTTATTTTAGCTTGACCTCAGGATTGTTTAGCATAGGAAACAATGTCTTTACTGTTGTTATTTAGCACAGGGACAGGTAAGTTTTTTCAATTTAAGGGCTTTCTACTTGTATGAGAACAAACAAAATTTACTAATAAACGATATATATTGTTCTCACATTGATATGTTCTTAGTTTTCACCTTTATGTCTAAATCATCTATTGACACCAACTTTTCCCTTGCTGTGTCCTGTCTTTACTCCCCTTTCTTTTTTTCTTTTTTATTTTTTTACTAAATGTTTTTTTTTAATTTATCTTTGAGACAGAGAGAGACAGAGCATGAGCAGGGGAGGGGCAGAGACAGGGGGAGACACAGAATCAGAAGCGGGCTCCAGGCTCTGAGCTGTCAGCACAGAGCCCAACACGGGGCTCAAACTCACAGACTGTGAGATCATGACCTGAGCTGAAGTCGGACACCCAACCGACCGAGTCACCCAGGTGCCATCTTTGCTTCTCTTTAAACTCAAAACGCAAAGACTTACTGATTTGTCACAGTATCAAAATAGATTAAGATGGAAAATAAATGAAAATTTATTTTTTTAATTGATTATGATGGAAATTATCAAATTAATAACAGTGAGCTTTCTGTAGATTGTGTGATTTGACATTTAATCATCTTCTGTTGTCCTATTGCTATCTCCATTTAACATGTACTGCTACCAAAGCACACAAAAGTTAAGTGATTTGGGAGGTCACTGACAGCTTGTGGATAGAATTTGACTTGAATGTATGAGTTTAACACTATGCTTAAAGGAAAATCTCTAGTGAAAATAATTTCAAGCAATATTGAGCAAAAAAAAGGGGGACAAGATCTTATAGGTTTTGAGGGCACAATCGCATGTTTCTATCCCTGAAAAAAAAAATCCAAGAGTTTTTCTCTAAAGAAGTAGACCTTGTTACGAAGCCTACTTACAACATTTGGCGATCCAGAAGAATAAGAACTTGGTTGGGATGTGATCTTCCATGTCCTGAATTTCAATTAACCCATATTTTTGGACCACTGTCTCCCCCTTCTGCTCTTTCATACATATAATGTGCAGCCTTTCTAGTATCCTCAAGGTATGTTGGATCCTTTATAGCTATGTTGAATCAGGGCTGAGGCTTTCTCCTCCTTGTATCTATACTTACCACTCCTCAAGGTGCTTTTTGTGTTACCAAATGCACTGAAAGTTTTCATCACTTATCTAACTCTACTCTGCATTGCTCTATTCCCCTAGCCTGAAAGTCTATTTCTCGGGGTTTACATCTAGTAATTCTCTTATATAATCATACTTTTTGAACGGCAAGTTGGTACCTGGGAAATATGGATCAGAGGAAATTTGGCCTCACTGCGTCTTTATTCCTTAGTGTCATCCTAACTAAATCTGTGGTTTGGGTTGTAGGACAGATCATAGGAGAAGACAAGATGTGGAAAATGGATAAAGTAGACAATGGGTTGTTCTGGAGAAAGTTAACACCACGGAATAGGGAACTTCAAGTGTTAGATATTAAGTTATCCTGGACTTTTGAACACTAATATGTGTATTTTTGCTTGTGTTCATAATGATGATTATAAAAGGCCCCCAAACAGATAAACTTGTTGACTCTGAATTTGGTTATACCCTTTAGGAAGTTCTATTATAAAAGTTAATATACAACTTCTACTTTCAAATGGTAGTGTGAGAAACACCATGGACTCCCTCTCTCTAACAAAACAAGCAAACTGGTGAAAATTATTTGAAAAATCATTGAATGTCTATGGCAATTACCCTAAGGGTATACAGAAAATGAAGAAACATTTATCTGAGAAAATCTATAGCTAAGAAAGCCCCTCTTGGTATCAGAACAAACCTCAAAGACTTGCCTCAAAAACTACCCCCGCAAAGGGGGCTAAATTTAATTCAGTCACACTATGGGGTAACGTATGCTCCAAAGCATCACCAACATTTATAGTTGATGCTTAAACAATATGGGGGTTGGGGGACTGACTCCCCACACACAGTTAAAACTCTGTGTGTAATTTGTGACACCCCAAGAACTTAACAATAGCCTACTTTTGACTTGGAACCCTTACCAATAACCTAAACCATAGATTCACACGTGTTTTGTATATGTATTGTATACTGTATCCTTACAATAAAGTAAACTAGAGAAATGAAATGTTTTTAAGAAAATCATAAAAGAAAAAAATATTTATAACACTATGCTATATTTACCAAAAAAGAATTTGCATATAAGTGTACTTGTAGAGTTCAAACCCATGTTGTTCAAGGATCAACTGTATACAGCAATCATCTGTTATTAGTGAAACCTTATTAGCTATATATGATACCAACAGAGGCAGGTAGCTTAACTAAGAAATCGGGGGAAGAGAGCAGGAGAATCCTGGAAAAATTTACTTTCATCCAAGAGTAACACACATGTCTAAGGCTGAGCCTCTAAAGAGCAAGATAGAAGGCTTCTCATTGAGGGAGAAATAGATTTTGCAAAAATAGTTCAGCCAAATCACTAAATGAGCAGGAAAATGACAAAAATGAGCTCTGTGGTGGGATGGGAGTCAGTACTAAAGCTGTTGCAGTATATTATCTAAAATGTCCACTTTTCAACAACAAAAAAAGAAAAATATAAAAACATTAGACAATGGGACCAATACACAGAAAACAAAAACAAAACACAAACTAAAAAGGAGACAGCACTTACTTGGGAGAGAGCCAGATGCCAGATTTAACTTAAGACAAATAGACTGTACAAAAACAAGAAAAAATGGTATTAGAGACAAAGTGGGGCATTTTATAATAAAAAATTAATCCACCAGGAGGATATCATAATTTAAAACATGTGCATCTAACAAAAAAGCCCTAAATTAACATGAAACATAAAATTATAAAATTCAAGAGAGAAATGGATAATTCAACTATAGTTGGAGAATTCAATATTCTACTTTCAATAATGGATAGAATTACTAGGCAACAGATCAACAAGGAAATAGATGATTTGAACACTTTGAAGCAGCTAGACCTAACAATCATCCACGTAACAGTCCATCCTACAACAGCAGGATAAATATTCTCAACTGCCCATGGAATGTTCTCAATATGCTACGCTACAAAACAAGACTCAGTAAATATAAGAGAATTGAAATTATACAAACTATGTTTTCTAATGACAATGGAATTAAATTAGAAGTCAAAACAAGAAAGAAATTTAGGAAATTAATAAATATGTGGAAATTATATGCTACACTCCTAAATAGCCAATGGGTTTAGAAGAAATAACAAAGAAAGTGAGAAATACTTCACGGTGATTAAAAATTAAGGCAGCTTATTAACACTTATGAGATAAAGTTAAACTTGCAAAACAATGGTGAAATAGACAAACTCTTAAAAAGCTAGGAGGTACTGAAACTAACTCAAGAAAAAAATAGAAAACCAGAATACATGTATAACAAGGGATTGATTTAGTTAAAAACAAACAAAGTCTACCCAAAAGAAAGCACAGGCCCTAAGGGCTTCACTGGTGAACTCTACCAAATATTTAAAAAATGATTAATAACACTTTTTCACAAGTTCTTCCAAACAATACAAGAGGAAGAAATACTTCCCAGCTTACCATATGGGGTCTGTTTTGCGTTGATTCCAAAAACAGACAAGACATAAAACAAGTTAAGAAAACTACAAACCAATGTATAGATGTAAAAGTCCTGAACAAAATGTGAAAACACTGATTAAGCAATACATAAAAAGGATTATATGCCATGAATAGTTGGAATTTATTTAAGGGATGCAAGTTTGGTTTAACATCTGAAAATCAGTTTATTAAATCCACTATATCAGTAAAATGAAGGATGAAAGCCATATATCATGCCAATAGATGAAGAAACAACATTTGGAAAAATTCAACACACTTTCGTCATAAAAACATTAAAAAAAGACTGATAGAGAACTTTCTCACCCTTATAAAAGGCATCTACAAAACATACTCAGCATACTAAATGAGGAAAGAGTAAATGCTTTCTCCTTAAGATCAGGCATAAGACACAGATACCTGCTTTCAATTTCTACAACACTATATTGGAAGTTCTAGTAATGGCAGTTTGGCAAAAAAAATGAAATAAGAAGTTTTACAGATTATAAAAGAATAAATAAATATATTTCTATTTGTAGATACATAATCTTGTATGTAGGAAATCTTTTTTTTTTTTTTAATTTTTTTTTTCAACATTTATTTTATTTTTGGGACAGAGAGAGACAGAGCATGAACCGGGGAGGGGCAGAGAGAGAGGGAGACACAGAATCGGTAACAGGCTCCAGGCTCTGAGCCATTAGCCCAGAGCCTGACGCGGGGCTCGAACTCACGGACCGCGAGATCGTGACCTGGCTGAAGTTGGACGCTTAACCGACTGCGCCACCCAGGCGCCCCTTGTATGTAGGAAATCTTAAGGAATGCACTCAAATAAACTAGAACTAAGAAACAAGTTCACATTGGTTACAAGATATAAGATTAATATTTAAAAAGTCAATTATATACCTATACACTTGCAGTAAACAATCCAGAAAATATTAATGAGACAATTCCATTTGTAATAGTACCAAAAAGAATAAAATCTCTGGGGTACCTGGTTGACTCAGTCAGAGGAGCATGCGACTCTTGATCTTGGGTTGTGAGTTCAAGCCCCATGCTGGATGTAGAGATTTTAAAAATATTTAAAAAAATAAAATCTTAGATATAAATTGAATAAAAGAAATGCAAGACTTTTACTCTGAAACTACAAAACGTTGTAAGAAGTAAGAGAAGATCTGAATAAATGAAAAAAATTTACATTCACAAATTCGAAGACTTAATATTGATAAAATGGTATTATTGCCAAATTGAGTTACAGATTCAATGTCATGCCCAACTCTTATCCAATTCTGACTGGTTTTTTTTTGCAGAAATTGACAGGCTGAAATTTCAGATAGAAATTCAAAGAAAAAAAGAAGAAAAAAAAAAAGACGAGAAAGAGAGAAAAAGAGATAAAGGAAAAAAAAAAAGGCCCATATAAGCAAAACAATTTGGAAGAAGAAAAAACTAAAGTTTAAGATGCACACTCCCTGTTTTCAAAATTTGTTACAAAGATCCTGCAAACAATACAGTGTAGGACTATCATAAGGAGAGACATATAAATCAATGTAATCAAATTTAGTGTTGAGAAATAAACCCTGTCAATTATGGTCAATTGATTTTTGACAAGGTTGCCACAAGAATTCAATGATAAAAAAATAGTCTTTTCAATAAATGGAGCTGGGGCAACTAGATAGTCAAATAAAAAAAAATAAATTGAACTCCTATCCCCTACCATATAAAAAAAATAACTCAATAATCCAATGAAGAAATGGGTAAAGGACATGAATAGACACTTTTCCAAAGAAGACATCCAGATGGCTAACAGACACATGAAAAGATGCTCAACATCACTCATCATTGGGGAAATGCATATCAAAATAACAATGAGATACCACCTCACACCTGTCAGAATGGCTAAAATTAACAACTGAGACAATGACATGTGTTGGTGAGGATGCAGGGAAAGAGGAACCCTTTTGTATTGCTGGTGGGAATGCAAACTCGTGCAGCCACTCTGGAAAACAGTATGGAAGTTCCTCAAAAAATGAAAAATAGAATTCTACTACCCTATGATACAGCAATTGCACTACTAGGTATTTTTCCAAAGGATGCAGATGTGCTGTTTTGAAGGGGCACATGTACCCCAGTGTTTGTAGCAGTGATATCAACAATAGCTAAAGTATGGAAAGAGCCCAAATGTCCATCGACTGATGAATGGAGAAAGAAGACGTGGCATATATGTACAATGGAATATTACTCAGCAATCAAAAAGAATGAAATCTTGCCTTTTGCAACAATGTGGTTGGAACTAGAGGGTATTTTGCTAAGTAAAATTAGTCAGAGAAAGACAAATATCATATGACTTCACTCATATGTGGAATTTAAGATATAAAACAGATGAACATAAGGGAAGGGAAGAAAGAAAAACAACATATAAACAGGGAGGGGGACAAAACATAAGAGGCTTAAATATGGAGAACAAACAGGGTTGCTGGAGTGGTTGGGGGTGGGGGGATGGGCTAAATGGGTGATGGGCATTAAGGAGGGCACTTGTTAGGATGAGCACTGGGTGTTATATGTAGGGGATGAATCAACTGTATCCTACTCCAGAAATCGTGATTGCACTGTATGCTAATTAATTTGGATGTAAATTAAAATAAAATAAATTTATAAAATGAAATAATAAAAACTCAAAATGGATCAAATATCTAAATAATAAGAGTGAAAGCTTAGAAACTAATAAGACTAAAACTTTGAATGGTTTTTCTAAATGATAACAGAAGTGCAAGCAACAAAAGAAAAAATGTAAATACATTGGACTTGATTAAAATTAAAAACTTCTGTGCTTTAATGATACCATCAAGAAAGTAAAAACCCAAAGAATCAGATAAAACATGTGCAAATAATATATTTGATATAGAATTTGTATCTAGAATATATACAGAACTTTTATAACTCAATAATAAAAAGGCAGAGAAACTGCCATGGCAGAGAAATTCAAATTCAAAATGCAACAAGATATTAATCCATACCTAGATGAGTATGATCAAGATGACAGATACTAACCAGTGTTGGTAAGAGTGTGGAAAATTAGAACCCTCAGATATTACTGGTAGGCTTGTAAATGAGGCACCAGTTTGAAAAATATTCTAGTAGTTCCCCAAAATGTAAAACAGAATATAACCCAGCAATTCTATTAAATATACCCAAGAGAAATGAAAACATATATTCACACAAAAATGTGTACAAAAATGTGTGTTGCAGCCTTATTCTTAGTAGCCAAAAAGTGGAAACAACCAAACTGTCCATGAACAAATGACAAATGAATAAGCATGGTGTATCCATTAAGTGGAGTAGTATTTAGGAATAAACTAAAAGAATGATGTATCGATAGAGGCTGTAAAATGGATAATCGTTGAAAACATGCTACGTGTAAGAAGCCAGTCACAAATACCACCTATTGAATGATTATGTTTGTATAAAATGTCCAGAATAGGCAAATCTATATTGATAGAAAGCAAATTAATAATTGGCTAGTGCTTTGGGAAGGGGAGAAAGTAAGGGCTTAAGGAGAAATGGAGAGTGACTGCTTATGCCTACAAGGTTTCTTTCTGCAGTGATAAACATATGCTAAAATTGATGGTAGTGATTACACAACTCTTTGAATGTATTAAAAATCAATGAATTATACACTTTATTTTTTTTAATTAATTTGTTTTTAAGTTTATTTATTTTGGGAGAGACAGAGACAGCATAGGTAGGGGAGGGACAGAGAGAGAGGGAGAGAGAGAATCCCAACCAGGCTCCATGCTGCCAGCACAGAGCCAGAAGTGAGGGTGGAACTCACAAAACTGTGAGATCATGACCTGAGCCAAAACCAGAGTCAGATGCTTACCTGACTGAGCCACCCAGGTGTCCCTTGAATTGTACACTTTAAATTGGTAAACTATATGTATGTAAATTATATAGTAATGAAGCTATTATAAAATATCTATTTCACTAATTTTTGTGAATTGTTAAATTTTATGTACACTTAGTTACAAATTTATATATGTATATAAGCAATTGTGAATAAATGCATATATTTATGTGTGAAGGAAAGTAAAAGGCACACTATGTACCTCTTGAAATTGTATTTGGAATTCTGAAAAAATTGCTTTCCTTTGTATAGATGAGCATTCATTTTACTGAATAACATTTATTCACTTTAACTTATTGTAAAATCAGTGCCTGTTAAGTGAACATGCACATCCTTCTAAGAGACTTCTGATGGTTAGCAATGAAAATCCCAACTACTGAGTTTTTATCAGTAAGATTAACAAACACCTGGGGAAGGACAGTAAGAAGTAAGACCAAAATTCCATGATATTTTAGAATTTCCTTAAGGAGATATTAATTTTGAATAAAACATGAACATTTTGGTCCCCTGGTTTTTAAACAAATGGTTGCTTAATTGAATATGTGTCCTAAAGCACTGTGGTGATCATCTTACTTCCATAATATTATTCAGACTTTGCTCCAAGCATCTGCATTTCGATACATAGTTTGGCATTTTGCAGTATGTGCATACTGCATAATCAAATGGCATGAAATATTCAGATAAAATATAGCTTATTCAAACAGCGACTTGAAAAGTAAAATTATGACAGTGTGTTCATAATGAAATTATAATAGTTCATGTATGTAAGAAAATACCTTTGTTTACAATATTAGTATTTACAGGAATTTTTTTTAACATGAGTGTTAAACATATCTATTTCTTTCATTCACTGATGCTAAATTAGAAATTGTTTTTCCAGGGGTGCCTGGGTGGCTCAGTTGGTTAAGCGTCTGACTTTAGCTCAGGTCATGATCTCGTGGTTCATCAAGTTCAAGCCCTGCATCAGGCTCTGTGCTGACATCTCACAGCCTGGAGCCTGCTTTGGATTCTGTGTCTCCCTCTCTCTGCCCCTCCTCTTCTCCTGCTTTGTCTTTCTCTCTGTCTCAAAAATAAATAAACATTAAAAAATAGAAATAAAAAAAGAAATGGCTTTTCCAAAACCACAAGCACAAGAACATATTTTTTTTTAATGTTCCAACCATGTATATTAAATTCATCTCCTACTTTTGGGAATTTAGAATTAGTGGCCTATAATTATGGAGACTTTCGGCATTATTTTCACTTTCTATGCCATCATCAGGCAACAATAGCAACTCATCTAATTTTGACAACCTTGAATGGGTTTGGATATCTACATAAATGTGATCTTTGTTCAGAATCTTCTCCAAGATTGCCTTCATTTCTAACTTACTTTAGTGAATTTTCCTAAAATGAGAAAGCAGAAGTCAGGGAAAATGGGCAGTGAAAGAAAATAAATCTGGGTTTTCACTTTCTGCTTTTGATAAAGAGGGGGGTGGGGGAAGCCAAAACCCAAAACCTACCTCTTTCCTGTGAATACATTTTGATATTGCAACATTTTATTTTTACTCTGATAAATTAGAGAATGGTAATAAACCTCTAGACCAGTGAACAGTATTCTGCTTCAGTCCCACTCAAAACAGTTGGATTATTTTCTGTTCCAAAAGAATTTAACTCTCATGACTGGTAGTAACGTCTAGAAAGTCTGAAGAAGCTGGTCCCATTGGACTGAAGGCTCCCTCCTTACTGAGGAAAAAATGCAGGGGATGCTGTCATAATTAAGCAGGCGAGAGACCAAGGACAGAGACAGGCAAGAGAAGGTCCCAAGAAAAGTGGAGGAGGGGAACAGGAAGGAGAAAAATCTCAGAAAGCAGTTCACGGTAATTTTTAACACTACCCTAAAATAACAGAAGGGGGAGCTCTGGGAAGTTAGAAAAACCTATTTGAGTGAAGTCTTTTTTCTCTATGCTTGAGAAAACTAAATCCAAAAAGAACTGTATCAGAAAAAATATCAAGGTTAAATTTTATAGAAAATTACTTGAAGGAAATAGAGATCATTGTAACATCCTTACAGCTATTGAAAGTATTGAAGTACCAAGGGGAAAACAATTAAAGGACACAGATTGCAATGTACTATATGAGAACAAGTTAGACATTAAGAAAATATACAAAAAAAATTAAATAACAACTACAAATACTCAAGAGTAAGGTGGCAGAATTTCAAACATACCTAGAAATAATATCAGATAGCTTTAAAACTGAAGACTAAACTAGAAGAAACACGTGACAAGATAACACAATAAAAAATATCTTAAGTAGATGTAGAAAATAAGAAACAAAATTAAATGTAAAATAACAAAAGAAATAAAGGATTCAAGAGAAAGGGATATGTATGGCAGATTGATAAAGAGTATTGACATACTAGAGGTCCTAAAGAACTTGAGGAAACAACAGAGAAAATAACACGAATGCACATTTCAAGGAAACTTCAGAAAACATTTAAACTTGACATTAATAGATGTACTGCAGACCTGAGAATATTGACAATCACGATCAAGACCTCTTCTAGCAAAATTGATGCACTTAAAATTAAGAAAAGATAGGGCGTGTGATAATTAAGTTAGAATATCATCAGACTTTTCAATAGTCATTTTAATGTAAACATACAGAGTCAGATACTTCAGTTATTCAAGGAGAGAACATGCGGACCACGAATTTTAAATCCAGGATAATTGACATTCATGTATCCCAGACAGAGTAAAAATGTTACAGCTAGTGAAAACTTGGAGAATATAGTTTCTGCAACATGGTCCTAAAGATTTTACTCAAGAACAAGCTTCCGGAAAACAAAATGACCAGAGAGACAGAGACTGAGGGAAGAGGTGGTGAGTATTAAATATATCATTCTTATAGTATCATAATTAAATGCAAGCTAAAAAGGGGCGAAATAGCATGCAATGACTAGTTGGTAATTTAGATGCAGTACGATGATTGAAAAATGGAGAGGAAAATGGGGTAGCATGTATCAAGACTGTTAACTGTTTTCAGTAAAAAATAATTGGTGATGACAGGAGTAATAGCTAATATTTTTTCAATGTTTATTTATTTTTGAGAAAGAGAAAGACAAGTTGGGGAGGGCAGAGAGAGAGAGGGGGACAGGTCCGAAGCAGGCTCCAGGATCTGAGCTGTCAGCACAGAGCTGAATGCAGGACTCAAACTCACGAACCGTGAAATCATGACCTGAGCTAAAGTTGGTCGCTTAACCGACAGAGCCACCCAGGCACCCCAATAGCTCATATTAATATTAATCTAAAACTAGTAAATGTAAAGAAGACACTGAAAATAAGTAATTAGGAAAATTTAATTCTTTCATCTCAAGTCTTCTAGAAAACTAGAACTATCCCAGTGGGAGTAGGGAGATCCAGATGTGACGTAGGAGAGGTTAAGTAAAAAACATTGTAATGGCACATATAGAGTAGAAATATCAGTATGAAAACGTTAGATATTTTACCTTAAGATACTTATATGCAATATCTACACACACACACACACACACACACACACACACATACACACACACACAGTTCCTAGCTAGTATGTATTCTTAATGTATATCCTTAGTTCCATCCATTAAAAACATCATAGAACAATGACTAACACAGCAGCCACTTGCTTACCTAGTGCTAATAACAATCATGATTTATCTTTTCCCATTAGAAGAAACCAGAATTTTGTGGCAAAGGGACTGATTCTGGACAGAAAACATGCAAGTTATCAAGAAAGCTCTCCAAGAAAATAAAAGGACTTAGGAGCCCTCTCCTCTTCCAAAAATAAAAATCGTTACTGAATAAGAATATTAGAAACTGAATTATTTATCCATGTATTAGGGTAAAAACATGGTACATAAAGTAAAAACAAGTCTAGGCAAGGTTTCCAAAATAATATTTCCTTGTTGAAAATTTCTTTGGGAATCAACTTCTGTGATGAAATGCTAATCTCCAAAAATATGAGAAAAGTTTTTTTTCCTGGGCCAACTCTTTAAAAGAATGCTTAAATATTTAAGGGATGGCATCATGGCTTGCATATCATATGCTAAATAAACACAAATTGATTTTTATACCATCTCCAAGTCAGTTGGTTATAAAACCATTCTAAAAATATCAGTGTTTCTGTATGGTTTGAATTTGGATTATGAAACAAAGAAGATGTGTTTACCTAGTACAGGTCTGAGGATTTTGATATACTGTAAGAAGAATTTTTTAAAACTTTAATGAAGCATGAATAGAATAACAGGTAGATGTTTGTGATTTATAGGATTATTCTAAAAAGCAATGACTTCTTACTGATTACCTATCATATCCAAATCTTAATGAATGATTGATATAGATAATGTAAAATAGCTTTAGTCATAAAATAAAACATAAATATTCATTGGTTACATATCTATAATAAATTATTGTACATCAGTAAGCCACCTCCATTGTTACCATGGCAGTCAATACAATGTAAAATTAAAAACATTTTTTTTTAACGTTTATTCATTTTTGAGAGACGGAGTGCAAGTGGGGGAGGGGCATAGAGAGAGGGAGACGCAGAATCCAAAGAGGTTCCAAGCTCCAAGCTGTCAGCACAGAACCCAACACGGTGCTAGAACCCATAAACCATGAGATCATGACCTAAGCTGAAGGCGGATGCCTTACTGACTGAGCCATCCAGGCGCCCCTACAATGTAGAATTTTAAATGGGTGCAGCCAATGAATAACTACCACTCCTATTCCTCACACACCAACTCCTCCATTGCTGGAAACATGGAGATTTTTTACTCTTCGGTTTTTTTAAATTCAGTCAGAATTTTTTTTTTTTTTTCAGAAATCATATGCATTCAGTTATCTTAAGTTCATACTTTGACTGGCCTATACAATATCATAGTACATTACTAGGATTCAGATGTTAATAAATAGCTCAGAATTATGAATATCTTAGCTGTATGATTGGTGTGTAAATATTAATTTTTAAATATTAGAATAATCCAGAAAGTAACATAGGTCTAGTTTATTATTGATTGCATCAACCCCTGATTACTCTAGAAAAATTACTTCCCAAATTATCGACAATGTCACTGCTGTGCATATCTGATGTCTCCTTCAGCAACCTTACTGATAGCTAATCCAACACTTAACTTATTTTTAACTGCACCTGTATCAGTTTACTTTGTATGCACAGAAGTCCCTTGAAACCTGAGCACTTAACCCTTATGTTTTCAATGCCAAAGTGAAAACTCTCTACAGAAGTGTCAACTAAGTTAGCAGTTAGAGAAGTAGGTCAATTTACTGACACTAAGTAACAATTCTTCATTATTTATTTTGGAGCATCTAAGTAAAAAGCAGTTCATTATTTGCTACGCCATTCACGGGTAAATACAAAGACATAATGAAAGCTTCAAAATATCTTATGCCAAAACATACCTATCTTAATATAGCAGTTTCTGAGTCATGGATTTAAATTTGAAAAAACCCAATCTCATTTAGTACAAATCCTCCTGCATTTTCTGCATTGAACACACGAGGAATAACAGGTAGCCTCTTGTTTCAGGAGTAGTTTCATTCCTAGTAAGTGAAGATTTGTCATTCAGGTGAGGGTTGGAGACAAGGCTTGGACTTAAGGAGACAGAAAACGGTAGCTTAGTAAAACTAGAGTATCTAAAGTGATAGCTTTTGAATAGTACTTTAGACCAGAAAGAAAAAAAGATATACCACTAATGAGGGACAACATATTAACATCTGTCTGTACGTGGATCTGGGATCTGGATGGGGAGTATTTTTCCTGAAGTATCTTTTTCTAAGTCTTAATTGACATGGCTATGTATACCAAATTTAGAAGACCTGTGGTGTTAACATCAAGAATACAATTATAATAAAAATTAGTCCAAGGCTGTTACATAGACACCGAATAGATACACATGTAAAACCATTATGGAGTAAAAACAGTGAAGCTAGGTTGTTTTGGTTTTCTAGAAAACAAACAGAAGAGAAGCTTTTAAGTGGTGGCATTCATTACAGCATTAGAAAACATCAAATGCCTGTGAATACATATAACAAAATGTATGCACAAATATCTACCCTTATAAATACAAAACACAGGAAGTTTTTTTAAAAATATGAATAAATTTTCTTGGATTGGAAAATGTTCAAATATTTGAAAACCCTGTATTTTAAAACTATCCTATGAATTCAATGAAATCATATGAGAATCCTGTAAAAGTTTGTACATTTGTGTAAATCCATAACTTCTTTCTAAAGTGCACATGGTAATTTAAGTCTTGAGCAGCCAAGGAAAACTGGAAGAAGAAACACAAAGCTGGAGAAATGAAAGATTCAGATACCAAAATCCATTTTAAATATGGAGTATTTTAAAAGTTGTGGTATTTACTACAAGGACAGATAATAAACATTAGGATATGTATCTTTTTTTTTTTTTTGATAAATGACTACAGCAAGAAAAGGTCAAAATTACCTCTTAAATGGTTTAAGTTCAATTAGACATACATGTTTTTCAAAAAGGGAATGATAACCCTTGATTTATACTTATCATATGCAAAAGTCAATTACAGATACATCATAGATTTAAAGGAGAAAAATTAAACAATAAAGCTTTTAGTTGAAAACATTCTTATTTATTTCCTGGGAACAGGCAAAGTTTTTAGCAGAATGTAATGTAAAAAGGATATTCAGTGAATTAACTTCCATTAAGATGAATTAAAATACACCATGAAGAAGGTGAAAATTAACCAATATGAGAAGATGTATGCGATGCATAAATCTAGTCAAGACCTGTACCCAGATAATATACAGCGTCCCACAAATACTAAGAAAAAAGCAGACTAATAAGAAATGTGTACAAGGCCTGTACAGGCTCTTCAAATGAGGATTTTCCAGGGGTCAGTATGCATATTAAAAGGTGTTACTTTGCTTATTCATCAGAAATGAGAATTAGATACAACTATACAGCCAAAAGAATGGTCAAAATAAAAATGACACACAATAGTGAAGTTTAATGAGGGGGTAGAGAGATGGAAATTTCCATGAACTTTGGTCTGAAGTACAAATTGATAAAAATCACTGTGCTGTGATATCTACCAACATGGAACATATATTTACTGAACCAAAGTCCATGAAGTAATTCTTCTTTACTCCAGAAATGCATGCATGTACACATGTATAGGGATGTTCCTAGAAGCATTATTTATAATAACCAAACACTGAAAAAATAAAAAACATCCACAATAGTAGAATGAATAAATAAATTGTGGAATAGGCAAAGAGCATTGAACAAACTTCATGACATACAACAAAATGGGTGAAATTCCAGGTATAATTTGAATAAATAAAGCTAGAGAGAAAAGAGTATACACGATTTTATATATGAAGTTTTAAAAGTAGGCAATGCAAAATATAATGTGTGAAAATACATACTCAGTTGGTAAAACTATACCAAAAGGGAAGAAAATGTTTATTTATCATTGCCATCAAAATAGTGGTTGTATCCAGTGGGGAAAGAAAGGAATTTCATTTATTTCTATTTTTTAAATATTTTTTAATGTTTATTTATTTTTGTGAGAGAGAGAGAGAGAGAGAGAGAGAGAGAGAGAGACACTGCGAGCAGAGGAGGGGCAGAGAGGGAGACACAGAATGTGAAGCAGGCTGCAGCTCTTAGCTGTCAGCACAGAGCCTGATGCGGGGCTAGAATTCACAAACGATGAGAGCATGACCAGAATGGAAGTCAGATGCTCAACCTCAGCCACTTGGGCACCCCAAGAAAGGAATTTTAATTGCAATGAGCTGCTCCAGGGTCACCTGAAATTCTGGCAACGTTTTACTTCTTGAAACCTAGGGGAGGTTTCAGGTTAAGTGGACAGTCTGATTCTTTAAGATTGACAGGTGCTATAATATGTAAAGGATGCCAATTTTAATTTTGAAAAAAACTGATTTCCAAGATCATTTAAGGGGATATTAGCAAAAATAACAGTTTAGTTTGAATTAGAACCACAAAATCTAAGTGGCAGTTATGATAGTTAAGATAATATTTAAAATTGGAGTCAAAGACATATTTCCTGAAGAGGACATCTCAGATACAGAAATAATATGCTCTGCTTTATTATCATCGGCTTGTTACTATTTGCACTCCATAAAGGTTTTCCATATATTTCTCATACATTGACTGTATCACAACTTACCTGATTTATTTACTTAAAACTGTTTAATCTTGGGGTGCCAGCATGGCTCGGTTGGTTGAGCACCCAAATTCGGCTCAGGTCATGATCTCCTGGTTCATAGGTTTGAGCCCTACATCGGGCTCTGTGCTGACAGCTTGGAGCCTGGAGCCCACTTCAGATTCTGTGTCTCCCTCTCTCTCTCTGCCCCTTCCCTGCTTGCGCGCGCTCTCTCTCTCTCTCTCACAAATAAATGTTAAAAAATATTTTTAAAAATTTTAAATTTTAATTTAATTTAATTTTAATTAAAAATGTTTAAAAAACAGTTTAATATTTGACTTTTTTTCTAGTTGAAAAGATTATATTTTCTCTTAATGTGGTATCAAACTGTTCATATGTCTGTAATATTTGATTACCTGATGAGAGTCAAACATTTAAGCCTACCTTTCTGTTAAGCCAGGTTATGCTATTATAAAACAAGGAATGAAGTGGAATTCAGAATGAAAAATGAAACATTCTTTTTTTTTTAAATAACACTTTTGACACACACACCCTTAAGATGGCACAGATTTAGCTAAAAGGAACACATTCCTCCTTAACTTTATAAATTAAGCAGAAAACTGCTGAAATTTTTAGCACTTTATTTCACATACACCATATTCCATAACTAAAGCTCTCAGGATTAAGATAGTCCAGGAAACATTACATGGATTATTTTTATTTTTTTAATAAAACTTTCTTCTACAGTCTTTCTGTGTTCTAGTTTGTTGATAGGTTAATATGCATTATATAAAATAAAAGTTGTGTGCTTAAATGCTATTTGACAAACTTAAATAGATTTCTTTACAGCAGGATTTCACATCCTTCTCTATTTGCTAGTGCATACCTTGACTCTGGAAGAAAAAAAAAGTGTATAAGACTATAAAATCTTTTCAAGTTGGTTCTTATTAGCCACGATTTGCAGACTATACTTTGGTAAAATTGAGCTTAATTCTAGGTAAAAGCCACAGCATTCATTTCTACCACTATGTGATGGATGTAAAGAAACAAAGGATATCTTATCTACTATTTCATCTTGGTAATGGGAGGTTATGGGTAAAATACTTGACTTGTGAGAGTTTGGGATTAATAGTGCTGTGGTGAATATTTCACAGTAAAGTTAAGATGTCCTTCACCTTAGCAATACTATGTAGGCATATTTTTATATCTTCTGATCACAAGAGCCACTGGTTGATTGGGAAATGATATTATACCTGTAAACTTCCCAAGACCACCAGTAAGATTAAAATTAAAACACATAAACTAACTTAACATAAATATAGTTTAGGCAGTCAGCTATATGTGTAAGAGCACTTCTGTGTTGTGGGTCTGAGCCAAAGGCATAGAGCCACATTCAGTGTTTTGCACTGGACAAGTTTCCTTCATTTAAAAAAAAAATTTATTTAGAGGTTTATAGGATTGGATACTTTAAATGAAGAGAGAATTTTTAAGAGTGCTTAGTTTCTGTGGAAGAGTTTATTTGGCTTTATAAACTGGTACACGTCAATTATGCATCAATTGACAGTTAAGAGAGTATTGAGATTTATTTTGAGAGATGCTGTGTAATCAATTTTAAATTACAGGACACTAATATAATTAGATTTTTAACACATAAAAATTGTAAGGAATATTTAGGCACTTAATCGGAATTTTAAAAGCCAGCGATAACAAGTTAATAATTATGACAACTAATAGAGTATCTATATAAATGTCACTATTTTTATTAATTGATATTTAATTTGCTCTAGCCTGCCTTGGTAAATGTTAATTAAATGCCAGAAAATTTCTTATAATTTTCACATATTAATAATCTTATAATTATGTCTTTATTGCTTACATAATTATGAGTTAATTACACAGCTACTAGATTTACTATACCCTTTATAGAGAGCTCAGGACTATCCATTTTTCTCCACAGGTCAATAAACTTGATTGCCTGTTAACTGCTTTCAGTCATAGAACATCAAAAGCTGTTTAAGAATAAATATACATTTCCATCCAGCACAGTGAACATCACTGATCAAACTAGGAAAAATGGATAATGGAAATCGGCCATTATTCCTTTTATTAATCTATTATTATCTTTTACCTTAGAAGGTCTTTGTCAATTTAGGACAAAACGGAGGAATTGTTTCTTTCACAGACTTTTCTTTTTTTTTTTTTTTCCAATATATGGAGTTTATTGTCAAATTGGTTTCCATACAACACCCAGTGCTCATCCCAAAAGGTGCCCTCCTCAATACCCATCACCCACCCTCCCCTCCCTCCCACCGCCCATCAACCCTCAGTTTGTTCTCAGTTTTTAAGAGTCTCTTATGCTTTGGCTCTCTTCCACTCTAACCTCTTTTTTTTTTCCTTCCCCTCCCCCATGGGTTTCTGTTAGTTTCTCAGGATCCACATAAGAGTGAAACCATATGGTATCTGTCTTTCTTTGTATGGCTTATTTCACTTAGCATCACACTCTCCAGTTCCATCCATGTTGCTACAAAGGGCCATATCTCATCCTTTCTCATTGCCACATAGTACTTCATTGTGTATATAAACCACAATTTCTTTATCCATTCATCAGTTGATGGACACTTAGGCTCTTTCCATAATTTGGCTATTGTTGAGAGTGCTGCTATAAACATTGGGGTACAAGTGCCCCTATGCATCAATACTCCTGTATCCCTTGGGTAAATTCCTAGCAGTGCTATTGCTGGGTCATAGGGTAGGTCTATTTTTAATTTTTTGAGGAACCTCCACACTGTTTTCCAGAGTGGTTGCCTCAATTTGCATTCCCACCAACAGTGCAAGAGGGTTCCCGTTTCTCCACATCCTCGACAGCATCTATAGTCTCCTGATTTGTTCATTTTGGCCACTCTGACTGGCGTGAGGTGATATCTGAGTGTGGTTTTGATTTGTATTTCCCTGATGAGGAGCGATGTTGAGCATCTTTTCATGTGCCTGTTGGCCATCTGGATGTCTTCTTTAGAGAAGTGTCTATTCATGTTTTCTGCCCATTTCTTCACTGGATTATTTGTTTTTCGGGTGTGGAGTTTGGTGAGCTCTTTATAGATTTTGGATATTAGCCCTTTGTCTGATATTTCATTTGCAAATATCTTTTCCCATTCCATTGGTTGCCTTTTAGTTTTGTTGGTTGTTTCCTTTGCTGTGCAGAAGCTTTTTATCTTCATAAGTTCCCAGTAGTTCATTTTTGCTTTTAATTCCCTTGCCTTTGGGGATGTGTCAAGTAAGAAATTGCTACGACTGAGGTCAGAGAGGTCTTTTCCTGCTTTCTCCTCTAGGGTTTTGATGGTTTCCCTGTCTCACATTCAGGTCCTTTATCCATTTTGAGTTTATTTTTGTGAATGGTGTGAGAAAGTGGTCTAGTTTCAACCTTCTGCATGTTGCTGTCCAGTTCTCCCAGCACCATTTGTTAAAGAGACTGTCTTTTTTCCATTGGATGTTCTTTCCTGCTTTGTCAAAGATTAGTTGGCCATACGTTTGTGGGTCTAGTTCTGGGGTTTCTATTCTATTCCATTGGTCTATGTGTCTGTTTTTGTGCCAATACCATGCTGTCTTGATGATGACAGCTTTGTAGTAGAGGCTAAAGTCTGGGATTGTGATGCCTCCTGCTTTGGTCTTCTTCTTCAAAATTAGTTTGGCTATTCGGGGCCTTTTGTGGTTCCATATGAATTTTAGGATTGCTTGTTCTAGTTTTGAGAAGAATACTCGTGCAATTTTGATTGGGATTGCATTGAATGTGTAGATAGCTTTGGGTAGTATTGACATTTTGACAATATTTATTCTTCCAATCCATGAGCAGGGAAAGTTTTTCCATTTCTTTATGTCTTCTTCAATTTCCTTCATAAGCTTTCTATAGTTTTCAGCATACAGATCTTGTACATCTTTGGTTAGATTTATTCCTAGGTATTTGATGCTTCTTGGTGCAATTGTGAATGGGATCAGTTTCTTTATTTGTCTTTCTGTTGCTTCATTATTAGTGTATAAGAATGCAACTGATTTCTGTACATTGATTTTGTATCCTGCAACTTTGCTAAATTCATGTATCAGTTCTAGCAGACTTCTGGTGGAGTCTATCGGATTTTCCATGTATAATATCATGTCATCTGCAAAAAGTGAAAGCTTGACTTCATCTTTGCCAATTTTGATGCCTTTGATTTCCTTTTGTTGTCTGATTGCTGATGCTAGAGCTTCCAACACTATTTCACAGACTTTTCTAAGATGATGTAAATGAAGAGTATTTTCTTTCTAGGTGCTTTTATGTGTATCATCCCATTTTATACATAGAGGAACTTTATAAAATCCAATGATCTCCATTTGGCCAATAAGGAAACTGATTTAAAGATTAAGTGACTTTCCTAATATAATCCCATATTATTATTTCTTAACCCACACATTGACCTTTGTCGCTCTCCATTCCCTTCTATTTAGACAGCCCCCCCCCCACACACCCCCAAGTGTCAACTTCCAATGTAGGTAAATTGTCACTATGCTTTCTATCTCTAATTTTGGTAGATGACTAAACATACAAAGAAGAAAAGCATAAGTTTAGTGATTGGCTCTTCAAAAAAACCCATGTTTCTAACTCAAATTTTTACTACTGTGGTAAAGCCTGGTGATGAAGAAGCCCTTGCTTTATTCACCTTTGCATTCCTAGCTGAGGGTCTATGATAGAACATTCAGTATTTGACACAGATATATAAGTGAATTCAAAACTTATAGGGTCATCTAGGTGGCTCAGTTGGTTAAGTGTCCAACTCTTGGTTTTGGTTCAAGACATGATCTCACGATTTGTGAGTTCAGGCCCCACATGGGGCTCTGCACTGATAGTGGATTATCTCTTCCCCTCCCCCACTTGCTTTCTCTGTCTCTTTCAAAATAAATAAATAAGCTTTAAAAAATGTAAAAACTTTCAATCAAGGTAGGTCCATTTCCTACTTCTCTCAATGGCCATATGGAGCATCAATATCAATCCTCAGATTTTAAGCTTGCTACTTCCGTACCAGTGTGACAATATTTTCAGGTAGAGAGAGACCCTCTTCAACCACTTCCTCGTATTTGCTCATTCTCATATTTCAACCCATTCTCTGCTTATTTTTCCTTATTGCAGAAACAGTGATTTTTTTTAGGGCAACTCCTCCATTTATGTTCTTGATCATCTCTATTTTTACCTAGTGTTTATAGGCCATCACTGATTTCATAAAAAGTACAAATGAAAAGCATATACTATTATTTAAGCACAGAATAATTTAAATTTCAAAATCACTGACTAGAGGAGAAAATTCATTTATATTTTATTTATAGAAGTATTTTATAGACAAACTTGATTTTTTTAAATTTTAATTGCATGTCCTAAAATAAAATAACCATAACTGAAATATATAATATTAGTCTTTTTTCAACATATTGCATCTTGATGTATTAGGAAAAGAGTGGAATTGGATATTATGGCATTAACTGTTAAAATTGTGCACTCGAAAATGAGGGAAATAGATGAAAAAGCTTTTGTGGTCATTTCTAATTCTAGATTTAAAATCAAAAAACTCCGCTGGACATAGTTTATTGAGATTAGAATAGATTGTTAAGTAAGCAACAATCACTTCTTCTGTATTCTCATTCTTGATTTTATAAAACAGTATTTTTTTCATCGTTACGCAAATTTTATTAGAATTATTCTTGTATTAAATAGCCTACGTATTCAGAACATGCAAGAGACAAAGTTTTACAGGAATCAGTATGAAATCTGCTACTCAGCCTAGGATCCAATTTTCTTCATAATTTGATGTCACACTGCTTACTTGATGCATTTTCTCAGTTCTCACAACATGTAAGTATCATTCTTATCTCCTACTACCTCCATAGCTGGCTAGTCTACAGCTGTGACCAAAAAGACTCTATCCACTCACTTCTGAGTATTCACATTGTTCTCATTTTGAAAGAACCGATGAAGTCTTATATTTTATCATCTTTATGACATATTATCAAACAATCTAGCCTTCACTCGTCTCCTTTAACAGTAATGTTCCTCAGTAAATACTGTTCATTTGATTGATCACCGCTTTTACACTGTTACTTCTTCATGTGCATTTTTAATTTTTCCCAAACTGTATCATTAGCTTTTTCAAATGAATGACTAGGACTTCAGTTTCTGTTTTATGTCCAACAGCCCCAGGCAATGTATTATGCATACAGCACGCAATAGGCATTGTTTAATTCTTATTTAAATCTTGTACCAGGGCAGCATTTTTAAATTCTGTGATTCTTTGGTGAAAGACAACGAATTACCTAGAAGCTTGTAGAAATAGTCCTCAGGCCTGTCCTAGATCTGAGAATTATGGAATAAGGCCCAAAACTTTTTTAAAGGAGACTCACTAATTCTTTTTTTTTTTTTTTTTTTTCAACGTTTATTTATTTTTGGGACAGAGAGAGACAGAGCATGAACGGGGGAGGGGCAGAGAGAGAGGGAGACACAGAATCGGAAACAGGCTCCAGGCTCTGAGCCATCAGCCCAGAGCCCGACGCGGGGCTCGAACTCACGGACTGCGAGATCGTGACCTGGCTGAAGTCGGACGCTTAACCGACTGCGCCACCCAGGCGCCCCGAGACTCACTAATTCTTATGTACACTATAGACTGGGGCAACTGAGTTTGTATCTAGATTACTAATGTATAAACCTTACTTACTTTTCACCTTTGTTTAGTGTTGATGAACATGGAAGGAAAAAGGATACTGCAATTTGTCAAACATTTTTGGAATCTTTAGATGAACTAGATACTATTAGGATAAGTGTATACACTTCCACATATGCCTTCTTTACAGATAACATTTTGAATATCACAACAAGAAACTATGAAACACCAATGAAAAATATTTTGATGATCTGAACAGTTGATGTGCTTTTAAATCTAGCTTGTATAGCGAAACAATGTGCTAAACAACAAATTTTAAAACATTAAAAATAGACCAGTTCCAACAAAAGGAGATTATTAAAGAAAATTCAATGTATATCACTTTGTTCTCCCTAAAGATATATATCCTTTTTAAGAGAGGAAGAACTTAAATACAATTAAATATAAATATATAAGAGAGGAAGAACTTAAATATAAGAACAAAATATAATTGAGAAAAAAAATTGAATTATCCTGCTAGTTTGTTCTGTTTTGCTTTTCTATGGGTAAGAGCCATAATTCATTTTGTGAATTGTATTAGGGAAAATAAAATGTGTCTTAAAAGACTGCTTAGGTGAAGCTCCATTCTGGAGTAAGAATTAAATTTTATGGGAAACCAATTTCTCTGAAGCTTTTCAGCTTAAAAATGATTTTTTTTTCAAAAGCTCTAATCATTACCTTTGGTTTAATTCAACCAGCAGCTAATCAAACCAGAGTTTCATGAACATTCTTTACAGAGGAAGTTGGTTCATAGATATAAACTTTAATTTTTAATTTCTTGACTTTGGGTGTGTAGAGAGAGATAATATAGTTTCCAGGTATGCATTTAATTTTTAATTTCTGCTTGTGCCATTCTGAAGGCCGTCGGGTAGTCGTGTCCTGCTACAAAGGCACCGTTCCCGTAGGACTGGACATTTACGCACTGTAAATACACAGCTGCGCGCTGTACTGGTTTCCAACGCTCACATTAGTACGACGCTAATCCATGTATATTTGCAAATTGTTATGATCATTGCTCAGAAATGGCATCAGTTGCAGCTGCAGCATTCTGAAAATATTTCAGACTTGTGATGGCTGGAACAACAACACAGAAATTATAATCATCTGACATCCATCACCACTGCTCCTTCACTTGATTGCACCAGTCAACAAATCCTGGGCAGGAAGACAGTGAAATAAGGAGCTGCACCAGCCTCATCTATTAAAGAAATCTTTATTTTTTTTCCCTCTGATTCTCACCATTCCAAATTTCTGCCATCTCCCTTCTTCCATTTCAAACAGTATCCGATACACAAACAGAATAAGAAAAAGAGACAGGATTTTTCAAAATGTCCATTAAGTGTGCTACTTCTTCAGAACTGAATAAACACGCTTCTAAAAAAACTGTGTCTCACAGACTGTGAGGTTACTAAATGCTATTCTGAATATGATTTTATTTATAGTGTAAACCTATTTATCTGGCTGTTTTTCTCTTCTTATTCCCCCTCTTTGTTTCTCTTCTTACTGGACAACTAAATATACTCCATGTCCAGGGTAGATGGGATTTCTTTGAAAATGCTGCTCTTTTGTCTCTTAATCCGTATACTATGGCTCAACAGTTTTCTGTTACAGGCTATTCTGATAATTGATGTCTATGAAATCACTATAGACAATTCAATCTATAACATTTTTTAAAGTCTCTGTTATAACCTTACTTAGTTGTACTGGTCTTTGTTTAATCTCTCAGACAAGCTAAGCAACTTTGTAAAGTCTAACACCGAGCAAAGTGCTTTTACTTAACATACATTAAATACATGTTGTAGAATGAACTAATGAATATATAAATATTCTGATGACCTATTACAAAAGTTTATTTTGTCTTCTCAAATTAAGATTCATTTAGACAAATAAAAATGTCCTAGTCTTGTAGCATGTAGTAAAAAAATATTTCATTGGCTAACCTTTGCTTGTCTATTATCCCTGTTACAAACTCCATCATTTACCACACCACGTATTATACCTGAATATCTGCAGATTTTAAATGTACTATTTCATGCCTTCTGCATATTTTCTCTGTGAGAATTCTGTTCACTAATAACATATCTCAAAGATACTTTCTCTAGAAACCTATTAAAGCATACAATTCAGTTTTTTAATAAAATTACATAACTGGGTAACTATGACCAAAATCTAATATAGAACATTTCCATCACCCCAGTTTTGATTCTCTTAATTCTTCCTGTAGATTTGTGTTACTGGTTTTTGTTTGTTTGTTTTTCACTCTATTCCATCTTTATTCCCACCTGCCTCCTTTGTGCTGCTGTTGTATAATACACTTGTATAATATAATACAAATTACATGTTTATATATATATGTCTATATACACACACACATATATATATGTGTGTGTGTGTGTGTGTGTGTGTGTGTGTAAACCCTAAATAATGCAATTGTATATATATATTTAATTTTTAGTCAGTTAAGAAGAGGGGGAAGAAATATGTAATCACACTGTCTTCTATAACTACCAATAGATAGATAGACATTGATAAAGATATAGATAAGGATATTTTTTTTTACCAGCACTCTATTATTTTAATTTATTTTTATTATTATTTTTTTTATTACCAGCACTCTGGTTTTTGTCATGTGGCTTTGAATTATCTGCTGTTACTTTCCTTCAACCTGTAGGATCTTCTTTCATTACTTCTGATAACACAGATGTGGTAACATATTATTCATATTTTATTTTCATTTTTGAAAGATTCTTTTTTTTTCTTTTACTTTCACAACATTGATAAGTTGTCTGCTACTCTCTGGTCTCTGTTGTTTCTGATAAGAAGTCAGTGATTAATTTTATTAGGTTTTCTTCAACTGTGATAAGTTGTTTTTCTATATCTGCTTTCAAAATATTTTCTTTATCTTGGTCTTTCAACATTTAACTGTGATATTACTGAGTGTGGAGCTCTTTATATTTATCCTACCTGGAATTCATTATATTTTTTTGGATGTATATATTAATATTTTTCATCAGATTTGGAATAGTTTAAGCCATATTTTTCAAAAACTTTTCCTATTATTTTGTCTCTCTTCTCTCCTTTGGTATTATGAGTATGTTGGTGTTCTTAATGATGCCCCACATTTTTCTAAGGCTCTGTTTATATTTCTTCATTTATTTTTATCTCTGTTCTTCAGACTGATCATCTCTATAGTCTCTTTTCAAGTTTGCTCAATCTTTGATTTGCCTCATTAAATCTACTGTTGAGCATCTGGTGATTTTTTGTTCTTATTAACTGTAGAATTTCCACTTAGTTCTTTCGTCTAGTTTCTATCTAATTATTGATAATATTCTCTTTTTGAAGAGATATCACTATTATGATTTCCTTTCATTCTTTACCTGTGATTCGCTTAGTTCTTGAAATAAATTAATATCAGCTGCTTGGAAATCTGCTAAATCCGAAATCTGGGTCCCACAGAAACAGTTTGTGTTGTATGTTACATTCATCTGTTTCAAGTACACATTGTAGAGCTTTGCATGTCTCATAGTTTTTTTGGTTGAAAACTGTTACCTTAAGATAATATATTGTCAAAACTATGCAGACTGAGTTTCACCCACAAACTCATATAGAGAGTTTTTGTTTTTGTGATTGGTCATTTTCTCTTTTGTTGAATGACTTGGTTGAAATGACTCTGAAGTTTATGTTCCATGCAATTTGAATCCTCTGATGTCCCTGCTTAGATGTCTCTTTTTCTTGTTTTATCTTTTAGCCTGTCTATGAAGGTTTTTCCATAGGTCATTTACTGATCAAAGAGTGTGTTTACGTCCCCTCACCAGTTTGATTTCCACTCTTTATTTTTGGATGTGTATGTGGCTTGTCAGCTGTCATCGCAGTCAGTTTTTAGCAAACATTAAGCCAAGAGCTGGTAGCTTGGAAGTTCTCACTCTGATTTCTTCTGAGAGAGCATGGCCTTGGGTATGCATAGAGTCTTCCAGATGTCCAGAGGTGCATGTTGTTTCATTTTGACATAAATAAACTTCTGAGAGGTTGTTCCTTAGTTAGAGTAATGTAATGTCTAGCCAACATTTAATCAGAGATTTTAGTTAACCCCCCTGTGCCAGTGGTTTTCTTCCCTCTGTTAATGGATTTGTGTGAGATTTACAGATGGTTTTCAAGTATTTCCCAATCTGACATTGGGTACAGCCCTGTGAATGTGCACAATCTTTCTGGTTCCCAGAGTTGAATGTGATCTCAGGGGGCTCTTCTTATCCTTCTCCCAGTTTGCTCTCTGTTAAATCTCTGATTACTCCACTGTTTAGCTGGTGGTAGTCAGTATTGTGGAGCAACCAGACTCTCTTAATTGCTTTCTCCCAAGATCTGCATTGTTTTTGACATTGAAGGGAGCCTCTGTTCTGGTTGCCAGCACTCACCTAAAGGAGTGTTTCTGCAACCTGGGGCTAGGGAGGACAAGGTACCCTGGTGACCTTCTCCCTTTGTTATGAAATCATAGTCCTAGACAGGGAACTACAGGGAGAGGGTGCCTCCTCGTTTCCACACCCACCCAGGGTCAGGTTGCCTAAGGCAGACCTGGGGAGCACCAAGGGATTAGGTTGTCCTTCAAATGCCACAAACTCTTGGTATTCTTACTAAGGTTTAGAAGATTTCCTTGAATGAATGCTTCTCTTTACTATATATCCTTAGGACAATTTTCAGAGAGTTCAGTTGTTATCATCATCATCACCTTCATCATCATCAATAATGCAACATGGAGAAGTGGGGCTTATTAGAGGAATGTAAGCATTTCTTTTTATTAATGTGTCTTTTAGCATAATTCACTACAGCGGTAGACCAAAACTTTTTTAAAAAGTATGTGATAATCTCCTTAGATTCTGAAAACTCAGTGATGAGACATACACTTCAAAAAACACTCATTAAAGATCTTTCTTATAAAAATATTTTGCAAGCATAATTTTACTTACCTATGTATTTACCTATTATTTCAACCAGGGAACCACATAGAGACCTCCTTTATCATCACAATCATTTAAAAGTCTTCTAAATGTTGTAAAAGAAACAAGGGATAAACATTAAGCAGGAGAAAGCGAAATTATCCCTACGTGTAGATGATATTACTTCTTATTTTGAATGCCCAAGAGAATTAATTAAAACTACAAGTGATATGGTAATTCGATAAGGAGGTGGGCAACCACAACCAGGGAGGTAATAAAATTAATGAAACACGTTATTTATACAAACAAGACCAAAATAAAGGAAATACTGAAGAACCAGTAAGACATGTACAAGATCTATTGGAAGAACAATTTTAATTGCTACTAAAAGTCACAAAATAATACTTGGTATTTTACGTTCTGTTTAAAGTTGCATGGCTGATAGAACTGAATTCTAAGCAGTGGATGATTATAGTTAATGGAATAGCCAGTCTGTTTAGTGACCAGATACTCTCTCACAAGGACTGAGTGGTTGCCTGACATCTTTATCACACTAATGCACCATTAGAATGCAGCCCTTGTTAGAGCAGACACAGTAAAGAACAAGCATATTCTGTACTATGAAGACATACTAGAATTTTGTAGAAAGACAACTCTAACTGAACTGTAGTTGTGGGAGTGGGTAATTTTTTTTTTAAACATCATTACTGCATTTCATAGATTCCTTACCACCAGCACCAACCCACCCTAATTGATGCGTAATAACTCCTAGAAGAAATAAAAATAAGGCACTGGATTGTCTTCTAGGATAAGAGAATATATATAGCCTAATCTTACAAATGAGTTTAGTGCACTCTATTTACTGATGTTAAAAATATATATGTTGACTTTTGCTTGTAAGGTTAATTAACTATATCTATCTTAAAAAGGTATTCATCTTTCTATATAAATAATGTCCGAATATAGTGCCTCCATGTTTGGGTAATGTTAATAAAGCATTTTCTTTTTCTGAAGTCCAGAATAGAAATGTTTCTGTGGTTCTGCTTTTACAGAGGAAATTTATTATATTAGGCCACAGCTGTAAATTTTCTCCCTCCAATCCTATAAATTTCTTCTAAATGTTTAATGGTTTATAACTGTAATTATTCTTGTGTGCCAACATTAAACTTTAAAAAGTTTAATTTGGAGACTATTCGGAGAAACTCATCTTTTTTACAGCCTCATAAATAGTTCTTTGATGAAATGAGCAGAGGCTCTGTGTCTGCCCGAGGTGAATACAAATGACACCACATAGACTATACTTATGGAGAGGAAACAAATGCATCGATGCCTAAAGTGATCAGCTAGTCCTCAATAGCAATGGGGAGTTATGTGTTCAAAGATGGGAAATGACAGGGTTCTCAAGCCTCCTCCTCCTTGTCCTTGCCCACCCCCACCCCCACCATTTTCTCCTCCACCTTATTTTCCTGAAAGTTTTTAATATTCCCAACTAGTTCTAATAGACAGCGGATGGTATAGGGGTAGTCACCATGGGCATACACACTCCTAATCCATAATATATAGTTCATGACTTCTATTTAGTCAGTATATTTCAACACCACTTTTATTTTATTTTATTTATTTTTTAATTTTTTTCAACGTTTTTATTTATTTTTGGGACAGAGAGAGACAGAGCATGAACGGGGGAGGGGCAGAGAGAGAGGGAGACACAGAATCGGAAACATGCTCCAGGCTCTGAGCCATCAGCCCAGAGCCTGACGCGGGGCTCGAACTCACGGACCGCGAGATCGTGACCTGGCTGAAGTCGGACGCTTAACCGACTGCGCCACCCAGGCGCCCCTCAACACCACTTTTAAAGACTATCTAATGGAGAGAGCATGGCTATATCAAAAATTACTAAGAGTATGTCTTCTTCGCAAAGTTTAGTTGCTAAATTGTACCAGTTCTGGAACTCAGATGAATGAAAAATGCTTTAGTTTTGAAGTAGGCTATGAAAATTGAGATAAATATTGGAAACTCTCAAGTGAGAGTTATATATGGAGTGCTTCCAAAGGTGAATTTACATGGTAGTTCTTTTAAGTTAAAATAGAATAGCCATTAAAATTCCTTTAATTAAATTCAAGGGACAAACATTGACAACTTTGGCTACCTACAGGTATATAGTAAAATAAGGGCACATCCTGAATAAGATTGAAGATTGGTTTTCATTTTTTAATTATTAGAGTATTATGTGTGAATCTATATCTTCCCACAAAACAGTGCTTTTTCTTTTCGTATAACTGTTTGAATTGAAAATATTCTCAAATTAATCTATAATATTTTGACATCCTACCTTAATCAAAAAAAATATTTAGGGTGACGGACAATGAAATAGATATCTTAAATCATTATTTCTTCTATATATTAATATATACATGTTTGTAGCATGTATTTTTTTTTCTAATTTTAAAACCAACACATAATCAAACAATAACAACATACAGAAAAATAGATTTAAGCACAACTAAAAACATCTATTTTCTTTTCCAGAGGAGTCTATTCACTCCATAGGTGTAATTCACATATGATGGAGAATTGCTTAGCCCAATGAGACGTATGTCAGACTTCTGGCTTACAGTAGCATAGGTAATAACTTTATTTTTTTAAGCCACTCAATTTGTGGTAATATGTTATAGCAGCAGAGGAAAATAACACAATAAAAATGCATCAGAGGTGTTACGTGCAAAGATAAATATATGATGGAGCACCTGGGTGGCTCAGTGGGTTAACCGTCCAACTCTTAATTTTAGCTCAGGTCATGATCTTATGGTTTATCAGGCTCCATGCTGTCAGTGCAGAGCTTGCTTAGAATTCTGTCTGTCTCCCTCTCTCTCTCTGGCCTTCCCCCATTTGTACTCTTTCTCTTAAACTAAATAAATAAACTCTATAAATAAATAAATAAATAAATAAATAAATAAATAAATAAGAAAGATAAAATACATGACAAGTATAACACAAAGGTTGAGAGGGAAGAAATGAAAATACTAACAAGGCAAAGCAAAGAGTTATAGATAATAAGCCAACAAATCAAGCGGAATCATAAAAACATATAAAATAACCCAAAAAAGTTAGAAAAAGAGAAAAAGGGAACAAAACAGATGAGCTCAATAGTAAACATATAATAAGATTGATTTAAGGGTAAAGATGATGATGATCACATTAAATGTAAATATATGCCAATTAGAAGTGAGAGATTGTCATATTGAACAAAACACCAGGATGTATGTATATGCTACCTACAAGAAATGCACTTTAAATATAAACACACGTATAATTTAAACATTTGTGTGGGAAAAATATATACTATGGTAAAAGTAATCATAAAAGGTTTGGTATAACCATATTACTATCAGACAACGTACATGATTGAGCAAGAATATCACCAGAAATAAAATGGCTATTTTATGAGAGTAAGAGGTGAGTCATTCAAGAGTTTATAATAGTCCTAAGCATTTACACACATAAATTTCAATACATGAAGCAAAAGTGATAGGATTGAAAGAAGGAAAAGTCAGATCCACAATTCAAAGCACATTTTAATACTCTTCTCTCAATAAGAGATAGACCCAGGAGAGAGAAAATCAGTAAGGATATGGAAGATTTGATCAATACTGTCAGCAAAATTAACCTAATTGACAGAGATTCTTAATCATCAACAGAATACACATTCTTTCCTAGGACTCATGACACATTTGCCGAGATAGACTATATTCTGGGACACAAACGAGTCTCAGTTGTTTAAAAGGATTCAAGGCACACAGAGTGCATTTTCTGACCATAATGGAAATAAAGGGGAAATCATTGACAGAAAGATCTCTGGACAATCCAAACATAAGCATCAAAATGAAAATTTTAAAAATATTCTGAAATGAATGATAATTAAAACAACATGTAACAAAATATACAGGGTGCTGTTAGGCAGGAAATTAATATCAATGTGGGCTTACACTACAAAAAATATGTCTAAAACTAAAAACCTCAATCTCCATGCTAAGACACTGTAATGATCAAATACAATTAAATGTAGATTAGCAAGGAAAGAAAACTATCAGGATGAAAATAGGAAATCAATTAAATGGGAAAGAAAAGAAAACCAGTGCAACTAAAATATTTTTATTTTAGAATATCAATTAAAAAAACCTTCCAACTAGATTAATCAAAAAATAAAATGAGAGAATATTAACATTTCCAAAATAATAAGAGAGGTGATATCATTATACATTCTGCAAATCATGAAAGTATGCACAATAAATATTATGAACAGCATAGTAACAATAATTTTTAAAACTTGGATAAAATGGAATGTTTGTTGAAAGCCACAAACTGCTATGGCACATCCAAAAAGAAATGATAACCTAAATCTGTCTATACCTATGGACAAAATTGAATTTACATCTAAAAACCTTTCCAAAACAAACAAACAATCAAACAAAAAAAAAAACAAAACTACAACTCCAGATCAAAATGGCTTCACTGGGGAACTCCACTAAATATTTCAGGAAAACAACATAATAGCAACTGTGAAAAACTCTTCTAGAAAAGAGAAGGGAAGGAAATTTCCAATTAATTCTATGAAGCCAGTATTACCAGAAAAATAAAAGGAAATACAACTAAAGTACTCTTCTTGAACATAGGCATGAAAATTCTAAACAAAATTTACAAAAATAAGTATTAATATACAAAATGTATGAATTATCCATGAAAATACAGGATTTCTCATAGGAATAAAAAATTGGTTTAATATGCAAATATCAATCAAAGTGTAATTCAAAATATGTATAACTGTTTTTCAAAGAAAAAAAAAACATGGGATTATATAAATAGACAAAATAAAATTGACAAAATCCAACATTTACCCAGACGAAAATATCTCACACTAAGAATTTTCAGAATTCTGATAAAAGGCATCTACAAAAAAAATTACAAATAATATCATTCTTAATGGTGAGAAACTAAATTTTTTCTAAGATTGGTAACAAAAATATCTCATCTTACCACTCCTACCTATCCTTGTACCAGAAGTCCTAGTCAGTGAAATAAGGGCAAGAAAGGAAATGAAAGTCACAGAGGTTGGAAAGAAAGAAATAATAGTCCCTAATTTCAGATAACGTGATTATGTAGAAAGTCCCAGGCAGTCCACAAAGCATATCACAAAGCTAGCAGGTAAGTTTGGTAAAGTCAACACACGAAAAGAGTAAAAAGTCAACACACGAAAAATCAATTGCGTATGTATTTACTAGCAATGGACAACTGGGAACTAACATTTTTTTAATATAAAAAAATCATTCAATAGTTTCTCTAATCATTAAACAAATCACACTATCTTTTATTTTAACTTCATTTATTTTGAGAGAGAGTGAGAGAGAGGGAGAGAATGTGAGCACAAGGGGCGGGGGGCAGAGAGGGGGAGAGAGAGAATCCCAAGCAGGCTCCATGTTGACAGTGAGGAATGCCACATGGGACTCGATCTCACTGTGAAATCATGACCTGAGCCTAAATTAAGAGTCAGACGCTTAACTGATTGAGCCACCCAGGCACCCCCACAATGTCTTTTAATTCTCTCCGCCATAATTACTGTTTTTCCCATTGGCTGATATTTTTCTGGCATGCCTAAAAAGAGATGAAAAGAGGAGGATTGTTTACTCTCTCAGTCAGGAAGAGCCATTTCCTTACTGGGATTCAGTTTAAAGTATCTTTCACAATCCTCTATGCTAGTGTTTTACTATCTAAGTCTGAATCAAATCAGGAATTAGAAATCACCCAGTAGGTTAACCAGGGAAAGCATGATATAAAGAACTATGAAAACTATAAGGAAACTCCACTTGGTGCCTGAAGGATAAGAGAGAGTACCCAGGGAAGGAAAACTTGGAAGGGTTTCTGATTTTTCAACGTTTATTTATTTTTGGGACAGAGAGAGACAGAGCATGAACAGGGGAGGGGCAGAGAGAGAGGGAGACACAGAATCGGAAACAGGCTCCAGGCTCTGAGCCATCAGCCCAGAGCCTGACGCGGGACTCGAACTCACGGACTGCGAGATCGTGACCTGGCTGAAGTCGGACGCTTAACCGACTGCGCCACCCAGGCGCCCCGGGTTTCTGATTTTGTTGGAGAAGGTTTCATTTGGTCTAGTGGATGACAGAGAAGCTTAATGACTTGCCCAGGCCAGAGTTGGTCTGCAGTCATGGTATAAGCAGGAAGCAACGTCACTGTGCTGAGGGTGAAGCACCTTTCTGGGAATGCCCTGGAAAGCAGCACAGTGTCCCGCCTGAGAAATCATGGTGCAGATGCAGGTGGGAGGTCTCTCCAGAGCTGATTTTCCCATACAGGGCCTACTGAAGGTTATTGCCAGGCCGAGTCTAGGCCACAATGTTGGGGCAGCGATCAACCAGATGTTCTTATCTGCATACAAGTAACCCACCAAACAGCCCTGGACAACAGCTAGAAAGCTGTTTCCCCATCCCCCGCCCCTCACACCCGTGTCTCTCCACTAACCTCTACTGAGAAGTATAATAGGCCGCTTACATGCAGGGAGGATGCTTAGAGTTCTGTCTCTTATGGGCGAGCGTATACAGCAAGGCAAATTTGGAGTAGAGAGGCAAGGTAATTGGCATACCCTTTAAAATCTTATATCCTGCTATTTACATAGGTCAAATGGAAAATGAATTATCCAACTCTGTGCTATAAAGATAAATTTCCACAATCATGATTGATAAGTACAGTTAAATTTTCTAGACATTGTTAATATGAGGAATTCTTTTTTAATTTCTTCCATCACTTTTCACCAACACAATTACTGTGATCACTGCATTTGCTACCTACATCCTCACTCTGTTCTTTCATTTTGTTTATCCTTTGTAGTCTCCTAACTCAATACAGCTTTTCCTTTCTGTGTACAACCTCATCCCCTTTACCTTCTTGGGTTTTTTTGTTTTTTGCTCTGCCATGTTTTTTTAAGAGAGAGTAAGAGCAAGAGAGCGTGAGCCGGAGAGAAGGCAGGGTGGGTGAAGGGAGAGAGAGAGAATCTTAAGCAAGCTCCACACTCAGCGCAGAGCCTGATGCAGGGGCTGGATCCCACAACCCTGGGATCTTGACCTGAATGGAAATCAAAACTCAGACGCTTAAACGACTGAGCCCCTCAGGTGCCCCTAGATTTTTTCATGACTTCATCATCTCTTATTTTTTAAAACAGAATTATTGAGGAATAATTGACATAAAATAAACTGTACATATTTAAAGTGTAGAATTTAATAAGTTTTGACCTATGAATACAACTGGAAAATCATGGCAATCAAGATAATGAACATAATCATCAGCCCCAAAGTCTGTGCATGCTTCATTGTCCTGATGCGTTCCTGTCCCTCCCACCTTTGCGGCTCATCTGCAAGCAACCGCAGATCAGCTTTCTGTCGCCATAAGATTTACCCATTATCTTCTTAATAACTCTAGAATCCGTCATACTGCCTCTCTCATTCCTGAATTTGGTAATTTGCGGATTCTCTCAGCTTTTACTGATCAGTCTGACTAGAGGTTGATCAATTTTATTGATCTTCTCAAAGAACGAGGTTTCAGTTTCAACTGTTTCCTCTTTTTTTTTTTTTCTATTTCATTGATTCCTTGTCTGATTTTTATTACATATTCTATTTAAATGTAGTTTAATTTGTTTCCTTATGTTGTAAGATGAAAGACAAGATCTTTGATTTGAGGTCTTTCTTTTTTTTCTAATATATATCCATTTAATGATATTTTAAAAATGCTAGGGGCGCCTGGGTGGCGCAGTGGGTTGGGCGTCCGACTTCAGCCAGGTCGTGATCTCGCGGTCCGTGAGTTCGAGCCCCGCGTCAGGCTCTGGGCTGATGGCTCAGAGCCTGGAGCCTGTTTCCGATTCTGTGTCTCCCTCTCTCTCTGCCCCTCCCCCATTCATGCTCTGTCTCTCTCTGTCCCAAAAATAAATAAACGTTGAAAAAAAAATGCTTATCAGTTGTTAATAATGTTTCATCATTATTTTATAGCTGAACCTACATCCCACAGATTATATGTTGCATTTTTATTTTCATTTAGTTCAGTATACTTTCCAATTTTACTTTTGATTTCTTCTTTGATAAACCAATTATTTAACAAGTATGTTATTCAGTTTCTGAGTATTTTGGAATTTTCCAAAGATCTTTCTGTTATTGATATCTTATATCTTGTGTATTTATTCACACCTTTGTTAGTGCTCTTCATTTATTTGTTATACAATTTTGAAAATATTCCACCCTTGACAATATATCCTAACCACTATGTAATGATACAGCGGAACATTTGAAAATCATAAGTCCAAGTAAAGTATATATAATAGATGACATAACTGGATACGGAGAATGAAATAATAGTTTGATCAAATTCCACAATATTAATTTAAAAGGAATTAATTTAAACTTATATAACACTTATTAATGTAAGTCTACATAATGCTTGTGAGAGACAGTTGACCAGTAAGCATGTCAATATTTAGTTCTTGCACAGCCCAGACTCCCAAAATCTGTTTTATTAACAATCACCTAATGAGAACCCATGTCTATTATAACTAGATCCTCATGAAATTTAATTATATGTATTAAATAATATAGTATTAATGTAAAGCATTTGTTGAGGATTTATAACTACATACTGAATATATTGCTTTACATACTCATAAGTGTCTTTTAAGAAATCATTAAAGTATCTATTTAACCTCAATAATGATCCTATTAAATTCAATTTAATGCCTAGTTAAGTATGTTTAGGGCAAATCATTCAGGCTATGCCCATATAGATAAAGTGAATTAAGGAACCAAAATAGTTATCTGAATAATTTCAGCCAAAAGTAAATTTTAATATCTCCATTAGCTAGGACAAATTTATTCTCTATAATTCTTGGACATTTTTGTTTTCAAAGAATGAATTATGTCCCATTAAAACTATAGCAAAAGCTCTTCAAGATCATAATCTTTGTTTTGCTTCTCTATCCTTCACAATGACATAGACCAATTGGATCAATCAGGATGTGTAGAGGTCATGCAACAATAAATTCTTAATAAAAACTACTCTACCTGAATTAGAAAAACTAAATGATATCTACATAGCATCAGTTTTTATGAAGTGTAATATTGTATAGATTTTTATTACAGGTTTTACAAAATATTACTACACTGCAATTTTCTAAAGTGTTGTTAATGTAAAACCAATTCAAGACTCCTATACAGAAGGTTTGGAAGCAAAGAAAGGAATTTATTTGATTGGCTATAGCTTAAAGCCTGGTTGCCTGTGATTAGTTGTCCTTAGGTTTGGATTTCTTAACCTTGAGGCATTTGCAGGCTTAGGTTTTGGTTTGCTTATTTAGGTCACCAAAGCATTAAAGCAACTGTACTATAATGGCTCCCTTGTTTAGTTAATTTAACATATAATATTTATTTTTCATTATGTAAACACCATTCTTCTGGATGCTGAATCCTATTTGAAGATTAAAAGTGTGCAGAATTTTTTCATTCTAGAGGGATAATATATATGCAAATGAAACCATTAAAAAGCACAAATATATTGTGCTAAATGCAAGAAGAAAAGTATATAGGTGAAAATATTTCAGTGTTCAGGGGGACAGGCAATTATCTCTAAAGGAAAGAATGAAGTGCTTTGTGATAGGAGTGGCCGGTGAACATACTCTTGAAAAACTGGTAAAATTTGGAAAATACAGTAATCGGCAAATAAAGACCTGGAAATATTCCAAAAGAACTAAGATATGGGAATGGAAACACTTTTTTATAAGTCCAGGAAATAGTGAGCTCTAAGTCTGACAGAAGCAGACTATGTAAGAAGGGAAATAGTGCAAGAGGTAGTTAGCAATTGTCAACATTGACTGGCACAATGAATGAAATGAATGTCTAGCTAAGGAGTTCAGATATTGATGAGGCTTATTAAAATGAATGTTTTGATTATAATTTTTTAATGTTTATTTATTTTTGAGAGAGAGAGTGACAATGTGAGCCGGTGAGGGGCAGAGAAAGGGAGACACAAAATCTGAAGCAGGCTCCAGGCTCTGAGCTGTCAGCACAGAGCCAGATGTGGGGCTCAAACTCATGAACCTCAAGATCATGACCTGAGCCAAAGTCGGACACATAACTGATGGTGCTCCTTGATTATAATTTTTTAAAGAACACATTGTATATAATAGCCCAGGTGTTTCCCTGGACATTGTGTAACTCATATATTATTTAACAAATCTTAAATATACTTTGGCAGGGAAAAGAATGAACCCCAAAATGTTTCTTTCAGAAAAAAAATCTTGGATTAAGTTGACCCCAGAGAACACCAATGTTGTGTCAAATTTTATTCCATAATCTTTGAAATAGCTATTGTAAAAAGATTTGTTATATCTAACCAAAGGGAAAAGAAGAAAGAAAGAAAGAAAGAAAGAAAGAAAGAAAGAAAGAAAGAAAGAAAGAAAGAAAGAGGAAAACCCAGTCATAAAAAGTGAGATTGAAATTGATAAATTGAAATTGATAAATTGGTGACTTAGCATGCAAATCAGTACCTTGGAAGAAGAGCACGAAGAAGCCACCGCAATTCTCCATAAAAATTAAATGCTAATGCTGAACTTGGGGCATCAATAAAGTCAGTTGGCATATTAGTTAGGGTTCTTGGTTTGCAAGTGGCATAAAATTCAAACCAAACAGGCTTAAAGGCGGAATTATTGGTTGATGTAACTGTAATATCAAGTTCAAGTTTCACTTAAGTAGCAATTAGATGGAAGCACTCCAACAATGTCTCATTACCACGATATACATATATATATATATATATATATATATATATATATATACACACACACATACATACATACCTATACATATACATACATATGTATACATATATATATTTCCCCTTCTCTCTCTCTCCAGGCTCTCCTTTGTCCTGATTCACTCCATTTTCAGGGGTATTTTCTGTCTTTCCAAGACACGAATAACAGCTTTGGATCTGATATACCTCAGCCTGAATCAGGTGGTAGAATGCAGGTTTCTTGCCCAGAAATTCCATCATTATTAGTATTCTTTTGTTTCATTGGTTCTGATTAACTCATAAGCACCTGTCATGATGAACAGTGAATGGGATGCTTAGATGGGCCTGGGCCTAGGACATCGGTTCTATTTCCCACCGGTGGGTAGAAGTGCCTACATGTGGGAGAAAAGGTGTTCCCTGGTGGGTCGTGGGGGGGTATTGGTGGTGCAACTATCAGAAGAAGAGAACAAATGCCAAGCAAAAAAACAAACAACCAAACATGCCTAAAATTGAACTGATCCCAAAATGACAGGTGAAAAAAAACATTTTTTTTCTGTAGCTTCATTACTTTTGCAATAAAAGTGGAATGGTATGTTGTCAAAATGTAAAGTTGACTTTGATTAAAATTTCATGACTTGTGAATTGTTTGTGCTTTCCATAATAGTGTCAGGTGTGGGCAATTTATGTGGCAAAATGGAAGATTCTTGAGACTTCTCTCTCAACCAGAAAACTCATATTTTGCTCGATGTCAAGCCTCAGACTTTATGAAAGGCTATACCTTCTGTCCCACTTTATAATTCAGGCTGAGTCACTTTTAATTTATCTTTCCCTTTCACTGTTCTTCAAAGGCACTATCAAATGAGGCCAGTTGACTCCTGTACAATTTCTGGACCCAGCCTCTTCCTCTCATTATCAAAATGTGTCATCTTTTATAGTACACTTACTTCTAAAAGTAGTAATTGAAAAAAAAATTAGAAGAACAGTTGTGAATCTCTTGATTGAATTCCTACAAAAGGAGACTTTATAATATTTATTTTGACCAGAAAGTAAAAGAATCACTTCTGTAAAATATTGCGTTCAAGATTGTGAACCAGCTGCCTGTTCCTTTCACACTTCAAATTTGTCGTCTCATCACAGAATAAAATCCCACCGTAGTATTAGTCAAAGAACTAGGCAAGAGAGTTGGATAGCTCATTATGTACAGTACAGAAGAAAAACCAAATATACTTTGTAAAGTGGTCCAAGGATGATGTTAAGACTCCCTAGGATTTCACACAATATTTAATGAATTTGAACTGAATCTGTGTCACTCTGTTGTTTTCTAGTCATATTACTTATGTTTTAGAGTCATACCAATATTTGGAATAGTTAGAAATGTCATAATGTCTTATTTTAGATTAATTTGATTTAAAATTTGATCTCCATTGACAATGTTACCCTTTATCTTTTATGTTACTCTGCTGTCCCAGATCTGCTGCTTAGAGACTATTTGTTCAGGATCTCTTCTTGCTGGAAACTCCTCTTTACTTTCACTGTTGTTATTTCAAGGATTCCATTGATACTTTTGGCTCTATACTCTTCGTACCTTATATAATGCTTCTATGTGAAATTCTGTGACCAGGCACATAGCAGTCACTCACTAAAGTGAAACTTTAAAGTAAAACACTTCTGTGTTGTATTCAAACTAAATGAAGATTTCGGCGGGGGAGTGGACGAAAGTCTGTTTTGTCATTGTCCAGTGTTTTCTTTTCTATGGGTTGTCTACAGGGAACATACGGGTTCCAAAATATCTTTCAAGTCTTAAAGCAATGCAACAAAGAAAGGTCAGTCATTTTCATTCCCTTAAATTTTTACTGTGCTATAAATAGCCATATATATTTATGTATGTATTTACATATGTATTAATAAGGTATATTCAATTCAGCAAAATACATATACAGTTATACGTTTTGTTCATCTCCCATCTTTCTTCTACATGAACATGAATAATTTAAGATTTATAGTGAAGTTGTAAAATATTGTTCCAAATTGATTACTGGCTACAGTCTTGAAAGCTAAAAAAAAAAAAAAAAAAAAAAAAAAAAAAGGTAAAAAAAAAAAAATTAAAGCTACACAAAATTCTATATTATTTCTTAAAGAAATCTCGAAGACACAAAACATGTTATATTCTTCCCCCAAACATTTGCCTTTTTTCAGCTAAGCTCCAAAAATAGGGAGAATCATTCCAATGGAATTGAAGCAGAGCAGAATTGGTCAGCCCAAAATATGCCTCTTTGGCATAGGATTATTTTAAGTTTATTATTTTCAAGAAACATCAGATACAGAAGCTCAAAAAAAGAGAAGTTACTCTTTGTAAGGGAAACTTATATTTATAAGGGAAAATTCCATTTGTAAGGATATCTTCTCTGTGTCAGGAAGAAGATGACCAAATCTGTAGAAACACTCATCAGTGGAGAAGGCACCAACTTAAATCTGAATAACAAACATACCATTGTTTACTGTGCTTTTCCTAGTAACTTCCCATAACTATCCTTGCCCCACCCCCAACATCTTTCCTTTGTCTTTAGCTTTTGAGCTCTGTCTCAAGGTGTTGGCTTGGGCCATGGCATAGAGTGTTATTCAGTTTTTCTGGAGCCATATTTGTTAATTAGATTGTTCTTTATTTTTCTCCTGTTAATGTTTAATTATCAGCAGTGGTACAGATCAAGAATGGGGAGTTCTCAGCCAAAAACCTAGAAGGGTAAAGGGAAAATTATTTTTCCTCCTACTCAATCCAACCAGAGACTGAGCTAATCTCAGATGGTGTTTCGGAAATTGTTTGAAGAACCAATCTATGTCTGGAATATCCATGGTATTTACTAAGACCCTCCTCCTTTTTTTGTGGTGTGTTCCAACTGTGGGGGGGGGGGGTGGGCTGGTGGGGCAGGCAGTGAAAGAATTCACTGGAGGCAGAACAAAGGAGATAGAAGTTTACTGAATACACTACAAGAGAGCATTGGGAAGGACAGCAAAGGAGAGACTGTTTGCCAAGAGGAGGTGGTGAGGGGCTGAAGTTACAGGGTGGAGTGAGGAAGTATGAGAATGTATGGAATTTTCCCTTTTTTGGTAACTGTGCCTGGTTATGAGTAACCCCATTGGTCAGTTAGGTCTTATGGTCTTTTCCAGGTGAGTGGCTTAAACAGCCTGTTTGAATTCAGCTCCGTGGTCAACATGGACTGTTTTGCCTTGCTTAGGTTTTCTTTGCTCAAAGCCTGTTGCCTAAAAGCTGCCTCTACATTTTTTGTAAGTACTACACTCCTTTTTTTTCCCTCTCTTGGCACTGTGTATTTACTGAGAGGCCCGCTCAACTTCTCAGCATTATATATAGGCTTCCTAGTCTTCTGTTTGGTATATTTTATGAATTACAAGCAATTTCAGGAGAAAACTGGCATAGGATCAGATTTATTTATTCAAGCCTCCCTCTTCTCTTTGGGATTTAGGACACCCACTTCCTGCTTCCTTTAGCAGGCTAGATGGATCTTTCTTTCTTTCTTTCTTTCTTTCTTTCTTTCTTTCTTTCTTTCTTTCTTTCTTTCTTTCCTTCTTCCTTACATCCCTTTCTTTCTTTCTTTCTTTCTTTCTTTCTTTCTTTCTTTCTTTCTTTCTCTCTCTCTCTCTCTCTCTCTCTCTCTCTCTCTCTCTCTCTCTCTCTCTCTCCTTGGCTCCATAAAATTACCTAAATATCTGATTACTTTCCTCTTGGCAATCCCCTATGCTTTGACTCCCATGGCACATAGCATAAAAATTTGCAAATGCCCTGAGGGGAAGAGTGGCAAATGCAGTATTGCATTTGGGTGACTTCTTCCCAGGATATTGTCCTCTTTAATTTGACTGCCTTTGAAACACATTAATGTTTATAAGTAGATGTTTATCTTTCATATTTCATTCAGCTTTTCATTCATTCAGCTGGTCTTCTCAACCAGGTATTATTCTACTAAAATGGATACCATTATAGCCAGAAGAAGCCCCTTCACTTATTCTAAAAGAGGTATTTTTGTTAAATGTGTGTGGTGTGTGTACCCGTGTGCCCACCTGTGGTATTAAACTTACATATCTGGCTTTTTATTTCTACGTGAATCTTCTTAGGAAAAGCATACATAATTTTGGGAGGAAATACATCTTTTGGGTTGAGTGGATAAATAAAATAAATGTTTATCTTTGGAAACATCAGGTACATTATCAGTAGATACAAAGTTTAAAAAAAGTGTTGCAGAGGGGCGCCTGGGTGGCTCAGTAAGTTAAGTATCTGATTTCGGCTCAGGTCATGATCCTACAGTTCGTGACTTCAAGCCCTGGCATCAGGCTCTGTGCTGCCAGCTCAGAGCCTGGAGCCTGCTTCGGATTCTGTACCTCCCTCACTGTCTGCCCCTCCCCTGCTCACACTCTGTCTCTCTCTGTCTCTCAAAAATGAGTAAACATTAAAAAAAAAACATTTAAAAAGAAAAGCATTGCAGAGAATATAGTTTGTACCCAACATGACACAAACATTCAAATAAATAGTGCTGGTTGTTTCTCTCTGGAAAAAAAGGGGGGGGGTGTATAGAAGCTGTAATGATGCAGTAAGTCTTTGCTGCATATCCAACAGTTACTTCCCCTCCCTCATCCCCGGCACCAGTCTGCGTCAGTAGAAGCACAAAACCCCCATTTTGGTCAGTTACTGCATATCCATGTGTTTCTCTTGGCAGCTTGCGGGGGTGGGGTGACGGTGGAATTTCATGTTTCACCAATGTACAGTAACCCTAGTTCCAGTGATTGGATTAGAGATAAACCTGTAATGTAATTCTGGCTAAGGGGATGCACTGGAAAGCTTTCCTTACTTTAGGATAAGCGTATCTTTTGAAGGATGCATGAAGATTATATGCTGTTCTAACCCTCTTCTGATCTTCGCGTGGTTTTGTTTGAAAATGTGATTTCTGGAGATTTCAGTGGAACTTACCATCAGGAGCCCCAGGGGTGAGGAAGAAACCAGTGCATTACAGATGTCAGAATAGCTGATTAAAAAGGACCATCATCCATGCCATGAAAAGTAGTTGAGTTCCTGAAGTACTTGCCCTGTGGAAGAGTCCATCATTGGGCATCACAATAAGTAAGATCGCATGGCCAAGTTGCGTAACTCACTTTAAATTATGTCAAAGTCAAAACTATCCTAACTTCAACAGGGGAATCGAGGGATACCATAATACTGTTCTCATATCTCTTCTTGCTAATTGATTAAAAAAACCAGAAGCAGTATCACAAAATGAGACTATTGCCTTCAGCTCAATTCAGTATGAACGATGAAAACTTAGTTAGGGTGCCATTTTGTCTTGGAGCAGGCTTCTATTTTCCTTGACCCATGGAAACTGTTTCCATTTCTCTGGCTCTTGCTTTGTTTCCAGATGCTTTGTTTCTAGATCCATGACTTAGGTTCCCTGCCAATGCTTTCTTTCTCCTCTGTACCCTGCCCTGTTTGTTCAGTGTCTTCTCGAAAATGAAGCCTTTTCTTACCTCCACCAATAAAACTGCTTTTTCTTTTCCCAAATTTTTCAGCACATCTTTTTCATACCTTTCTTATGCCCACTCTGATATTTTGCTTTCTATTTTGCGCCGAGTTTGCACTATGTAAAGTCAAAGAGTACCATGTATCCAGTGAGATCCCTGAAAAACAGGGAGGTTTTTCATTCATCATTGTTTGGACGGTATCTGGTACATGGTAAGTGTCTAATAAGTATTGATATTAGATGCAATGATGTTAGAATTCTAATTTAGAAATAAACAAATTTCTCCCTGAGACTCTCTCTCTCTCTCAGCTCCTTAACTGGAAATATTCACATTGCAGGTGTCTCTGAGAGTAGTTACCCCTTTGGATCCAATTAACGTTTAGCTTTTGCTTGCAAGAACAATTCAGTGTTGAAAGTAGTATCAGCCATAAACATGAGATACAAAAATTAACTTTTTTTTTAACAATTCATTTCCCCCATGGGAAGCAAACAGGTAGAAAAGTAAATGAAATTAGCATTCTTATCTTCTCTCCCAGCATAGATCTTAAGGCAGTCTGGATGAGTTTGCAAGATTAACACGCTGGAATTTCACATAAGAATTGTTCACATCTCCATGGATGAGTTTAAATGTAATTCAGAAATATCATGAAGGAATTTAATTTCCTAAAAATGAGCACAGACATTGCAAGGATTAGAATGCAAAATACCACCAAGTTTCAGTAAGCATTTGCTGGAACTGACCTTGCTATACACAAATATTCTGTAATTCAGTATGTACCGGTTATTTTTCTATCCGAGGCAGTACCTAGTTTAATTTTTTTCTCTACACCCTGAAAATTTGTGGTCTCTTAATTTAGAGAAGAGGAGCATGCTGCTGGGACCTCCCTCTTTGAGTAGCTTTATTCCAAAGGGGACACATTTCCCTGGCCTTGAGATCCACAATCTTATTCCTACTTAGCAGGAACAGATAAAATCCAAGTCCAGTGGAATCTAAAAGGAAATACATTTTGGGACTTTGCAAATTGTTCGGTTTAGATTCCTAATTCCTTTAATAATCATGATGCAGGTATGAATGATGAACATTTCTGAGTGTGTACTACGTCTCAGGTGCAATGCTGGTACTTAGCCTACATTATTTCCCTGACGATCAGTAGACATTGCCATGTAAAGTAAGTTCTGTAACTTCACTTTTATCATTCTTGAAAATGAATAAGAAGAAAAGATCTAGGATCCCTCACTCTGTCTCTGATCATCCTCTAGCTTACATCCTTGACTGCAAATCATTTTGTAACTATAAAACTGAGGGCAAATTAGTCCACAGCATTAACTGTACTTATATTTTAATCAGTGTGCCTCACTGGTGGTGTTGTAAGGACTTGAAACATGGGTAAAATTCTCGAATGGAAGTGCTTTTGTTTTCTTTTTTCTTCTTTAATTTTTTTAACGTTTATTCATTTTTGAGAGGCAGAGAGAGAGCATGTGCGGGAAAGGGGCAGAGAGAGAGGGAGACACAGAATCTGAAACAGGCTCCAGGCTCTGAGCTGACAGCACAGAGCCCGACGCGGGGTTTGAACTCACGAACTGTGAGATCATGACCTAAGCCGAAGTCAGACTCTCAACCGACTGAGCCACACAGGCACCCCAATGTATTCTAATACATTATGTTTGCTGTCACCAAATTCATACTATATATTTTTGTCATTTATATGATGCACGAGACTAACTAAATTGCTGGCCTTTAAAAAATAAAAGTAAATAAACCATGAGGGAAATAAGAATGAAACAATTGAAAATGTTTTCATCAATGATATAATAGGATGGTAACGAAATGAGTTGAAACGTGTGGTTTAGTCTTTACTGAGCTGCACACTTAGTGTGGGTGGCTCTGAGCTTCAGCTTCCTCATCTGTAAAATTAAGAGGATTGAATTCCATTTTCTTTAATATCCATTAATTTAAAGTATTACATGGTACTAGGGCACCAAAAGAAAGAAACTAATTTTTCATAAGACTCGAACAAAGTGGAATGAGTCAGCGTTGATGTCTCCTGAATATTTTGACACAGGGAAGAACAAGTCATTTATTTTTGGTTTTCTCCTTTCAGTATAATATTGATATTTTACACTCTAATCAAAGAGTAGTTAGTACACTTGATCTCAAACATGTATTGAAAACACAAATCCAGAAAAATGGAGAGAGCAAGCCATCGAATGATACGTAGACTTAGGTTGATGCCTGCTACCTATAATTCAAGGGGGATGCTGTATTAAACACTAGAAAGGAGGTTCTCTGGAGTTTTTGCAAGATTCAGAAAACCTGGCCTTCTGTACAAAACAAATCAAGTACTCTACTCAGTCACTAAGTCTATGAATGTTGGTATCTTGTGAGACTCAACCAATACGAGAACAATTCACTTGCAGTATTTGTGTGGGACAGTGGAGCAGTCTAACTTGATAACTGCCTTCTCTTTCCACAGCCTTGGCAGGAAATTTCTACTTTGTACAGCTAATGGTAGAAAGTTAAGCACCAGAAGGGGTGGAAACCATTCTTCCTTTTGGTTTTGTAAATTCTTTAGTTTAAAACCATCAAGTGGTATTTTTATTTATTTTTTATTTATTTTTTATTTTTTTTTTCAACGTTTATTTATTTTTGGGACAGAGAGAGACAGAACATAAACGGGGGAGGGGCAGAGAGAGAGGGAGACACAGAATCGGAAACAGGCTCCAGGCTCTGAGCCATCAGCCCAGAGCCCGACGCGGGGCTCGAACTCACGGACCGCGAGATCGTGACCTGGCTGAAGTCGGACGCTTAACCGACTGCGCCACCCAGGCGCCCCCATCAAGTGGTATTTTTAAAGACAAAGTTCACCATATGCAATTACTTTATAGACTCAGAGCTCAGAAATCTGTCATTTTCAGTTACTCAAACACTGTGGAAATAAAAAAAACGTAATAAGCACAATGTTTTCTGAGCCACAGAGAGATAATGCATACATTAATACCCAGTCTAACAAACATAACATGAATTTTTAGTTCAGCCAACATTAAAAATAATAGAGTAGAGATGACTGCTGGACACATTGTTTTATAACATCAGTATGTAAACACTTACTATTTGGCATCTGTTGTCCTAAGTGCTATATCACTATCATGAAATGGAATTATTTAATAAATTATTACCATGAATTATTACTTATTTCCATTTCATAGATGATGAATCTGAGGCTCTAAAAGATTATGTAACTTACCCCAAGTCACACAGCTATAAATGATATTGCCAGGATTTAATCTCAGGCAATTTTAGTATAGAACTCATACTTGAAGCTATGACATTTTATCACTGTTCTGACAGTGGAAAAGTGTGATAATAAGTAGCCTAAAAATACAGATGACATAGGAAATAAAAATGATCATTAATTATGGAGCAAATAGAAATATAAATGTTTTATCTATTAGCATATTTACTATAGCTATGTATTAATTGGCCAAGCAAATTATTTTACACTGGTGTTTCTGTAATTTGTGCATGGCAGGACACATTTACTTAATTTACTGACCATAATTTTTCTCATATATAAATGTGGGATGTTTTCATTGTGAGAGATGCTGTGATAATGTAATGGTTGTAAAGGGCCTAGTACAAAGTCTGGAATATTTGGAACACTCAATACACATTAGCTACTATTAGTAGTCATTAATGACAATGTAATATAACATGTGCTCAGATTCTGGTATTTAGATTCCAGTGGATCATACCACATTTTTTTTTGCCTGATGCTTATGTCAATCAAAATGTTTCTAATGTACTTTGTAATTGTTTTATATATAAATGAAGTACACCAAGAGTAATACAAGAAAAAATTGAAAGCCCTGATCTTTTGCAAAAAGTTTGCAGAAGGTATTTTTAAACCTCTCAATATATTTGAGGATTAAAAAAATGCCGTAATCTATTTCTAAGACTAAAATAAATGATTCTTAGTTTAAATTCATCGGAAATATATAGTTGGTTGTTTCAGGTCATATTCTAAAATGCTGATGCATTGTAAATGCTCACATTAAACATAAATTGCCCATGTCAGAGACAAACCATTCATATGGCACATAATCACAGCTAGTATTAGTTATTTTACAATCCCTTGGTAAAATGTTATAAATATTGAATCTATTTCAAAAAAGATACTTTTTCTAAGTCAATTCAACCTGAAAAAATGTCCCTTCTTTAACCTTAAAGTGAGAACACTATTAACAAAGAGATAAGCTATTTTTTTTTAAATAAGGAATGATATTCACTGTGGCTACATTTGTTTTCATTTATTTGAGAGAAACATCCAAAATGCTGGATAAATATAAAAACATTTATCATAACATATGGTTGATTTATTGAATGCAAAGGAAAATTTTTGGTGACAAGAACAGAAATAAGTAAGCATTGTAGTTGGGGTTTGCCCTAAAGGCATTTGGTGATAACTTCAGTTGATTAGGACCTGAATATATTTAAAAGTGTTTCTAAATGTTTTGTTGTTGTTGTTATGTTTTTTTGTTTTTTTTTTTTTTTGAGAGAGAGAGTATGGCTCAGATTCAAAAATTACTAAAATCATAAGAAAATTAAGTCATCACGAGTCAATAGGAAAATACTATTTAAAAATCAGAACTGCCAAGCTCATCAATGTTCAAATATCAGGGACAAAGACAGTATACACAAATTATATTTACCATATAATTTAACTTCAGAGAAGAGGGTTAAATTAATCAAACTCCTCAATTCCCGGTATGCCCACACATTGGTCTCTGTGGAGTCCTTTCACGATCCACATATTTTCCTTTAACCACATCCTGACTCCTTTTTATATTCCTGTCAACAGTGGTTGAGGTATGTGGATATATGTCCTTGAATTGGTATATACTTTTGTACATATGTAGGGAGGTTCAGGATCTGTATTGTTTGATTTACATACATGCTATGTTTATTTTACGTAATTTACTCTGTGCTATGTTTTTGAAATCTGTGTTGTTATGTTTCTATGTGTTTGTTTTTTAACTGCTTTCTGTGATGGAATTCAAGTTTACATAACTACTCTGTTCACACAAGCACTTCATGATGAGCATCCTGTATGTTCTCTTAGAGGACTTGAGGAAAATTTGAAAGAGAGCCTGAGAAAGAGAGAGAGAGAGAGAAAGAGAGAGAGAGAATGAGTCAAGAGAGACTTGCTTGCTCTGAGATACTTAATGAATCCTCTTAAGAATGACTGTTTATGTCTTCCTTCTCCATCTGACTATATTCTAATGATTAGGATTCTACATTTCATTGTGTTTGAACACTAAAGACCATCTCCTAACTTGTTGAAAGTTTAGGATTTGTTTAAAAGTCTTTACCCAAGGTTGCCAAAAAAGAAGTTTCATGTTGTCATTGTTAAACAGTGCCTAGGGAATTACTCTGTGGCTTTTAAGTATATAATACTAGAAAGACATGGGATTTCGTTTCCGACCTGAACCTAATCTCTATGTCTATGACTTTCTAGCTGTGTAACATTGGGCTGATGCCTTAACTTAGAAGCTTTAATTTTATGATCTCTAGTATGAGAGTAAATATATATCTTCTATAACTATTGGTATGATTAGTAGACATAACATACATAAAATCCCTATCACAGAATAAACCTGAAATGCAAATTCTATTCCCTTTTCCACCTTCCATAAAGCTTGGGATAGTGGCTCTTCATAGTTTGAGAGCGCTGAGTACTTTGAAAAGGACATGAAAACAACCCACCAGTTTTGTTAAAGAAACATGTATATATATTAAATGTAAAATATTTTACAAAACATCAAGGTGACCACAGACCTCTTTTGGAGGCTAAATATATTTTTAAAAATATTTTCAAAGTTTCACCAGAGCTTCTGGTATTTATCTCTTCCATGGAGTACATTCATATTTGAATGAGATTCACGGCCCCCATGACTGGGATGAATGAATTGTTTATTGGGGAACTGGTAGAACCAGGCCAGAGTTGAGTTGGGTCATAGCAGCGTTCCAGCCCAGCAGAACTCTTTCTGCTCCGGTCCTGTGTCAGGAGATAAAGAATGAGAGCTTTCTACATACCTTCTACAAATTATGATTTGCTTTATATGGAATGGTCATTAACAGCTTTTGTTTTCTTGTCCTGAGGCACACGTCTCTGTCTATGCCTTTGGTAAATGGTTTCATTTTCTGCCATTATTTATAATTTGTACTTGTCACATTTTTAATTGTATAATTAAGATGCCATTGGTCTTTACTAACAAAAAATATCACCAAACTGTTTTGACAGGGTTGTACCAAATAAATTCTGAGGTCACAGAATATTAAAGGAAATTTAAAGATTCCAAGCTACAAAGTTATGTAATGTATTTCACTCAGGGGCAAGCTTAATCAGGTCGAGGAATAACCAGTTTTACTAACAGCAATTGTAACACATAGTTATCAGGCTCTGTATTATTCATTGAAATGACATTAGACCGGTGACCAGTGTTTGAAATGGAGAATTTTAGGAAAATGGGGCAAACAAATAGACATTTTTTCTAGCTCCTTTCTATGAAAACAGCAATAATGAAAAACATGTAAAACTAATTTAGAACTACAAGACGTTTTCCTTGAGATAACAAAACTGAAGTCTACAAAGTTTATGTCCTTTGCACAAGGTCATGTCCTGATTGAGTTTTCTCCACTCTGTTCTCATTCTAGCCAACGTTGCTGTGAAGTTTTTGTTCCTATTTTTGTTTTTTCTCTCTGTTTTAGTTTCTTTTCTCCCTCTGCTTGGGGCATGCTACTGTTTGGCCCCACTAAGAGCATGAATAGTTTGTAGACACCCAGGCCTCAGAATATGGAGGTTTGGGGAATGTAGATGAAAATATTTTTAGCAAATTCCAAAGGGCTGTATACCTCTTTTTATTGAAGTAGATTTTCTTTCACACGAATATTGATTTATACAAATTCAAACTGCTTAATTGTAAAAACAAATGCATATAGATGATGCTCAGCTAAAACATATGCTCATAGGTACTGTATAGATGGAACAATGTATGCTATTTAATCATGAATTATTTTTATCTTCAAGATAATTTATTGTTGTTTGGGGACATTATTTCTGAGTCTTGTTTTTTATTCTCACAGTTATGAAATGGCACTTTAAAAAATGCCTTTATATTTTTTCTTATACATGAATTGTAATGTACAACCAGCTTTTTGGCCTTTTTCTTCCTTTAATGTGAATAACTCCGAGACAGATGAGTATGGGAACAAAGCACTCCCAATTCTCTTTGTGAGAAATCTGCTGACACCTGAACTGGCTTCTATTGGAATTTGTTTTTGGCTGATCTTTACATGACCTTTGAAATCCTGGCATCTGACCTACCTCGGGCTTGGACTCCATGGCTCTAAGCCTAGCTGCTTCAGGGACTTTGTCTTCCCAATCTAGTATTTTCTGGACCTCTCCATCTGTCTTAACCCTATGGAAGCCAAGATATGAGAAGCTAGCATTTTCTGGACCTCTTTGCCAGCCTGAACCCTATGAAGGATCAGCTGTGTTAAAGCAAAATACCACATACCTCTTCCTAGTGACCCTCGTGCCCCCCAGTAAAGGTACCAGTGCTGGAAGGTATGCTCATTGAGGGAAAACCATGAGCAAAACTGGAAAATGCAAGATATTTGGGAATCTTTGGTATTATACACCAAAAACAAAAAAAGCCTCAGCCAGATGATTCAATATTTTACTTCAAGAGTTCTTCTAGATAAGAGATGTCTAAAGTTAACAGATAGCTAGAATGAAATTTTAGAAAATGTCCAAGACCATGAGTCCAAAAATAATATTGTTAATAATACATTCTTTCACACTGAGATGCACTTCTTGGTTCTGGCTTGGGCTCCTGACAGATGTGCCAACATCTTCCCGGGAAAAAAAAATGGAGTCCTCACAGGGCTTCTGCCCAACTGGAAAAGGGAAATTCTAGCCATCTCTTAATAAAGCGTGTACTCTAGAGATTTGCAACTCAATTTTGTAGACCTAATGAGTTTGGAGATGACTGGAATAAACATTGAAACTTTGGTTGCAGCTTAGCCGAATTCTGGCTAATCTCTATGTCCTCTGTGGTTTGCCCTTCACAGATGCAAACTCCTTACAGCTATTGCTAACCGAGATTATTAGAGCCATACAAAGCCAATTGAAAACAAGTCGAGTGACAATCCTTGTTGTGTATCTTTAATTTACAAAGGGAAATTCTCTGGGCAGTTTTCATTAGCTTCTAGCAAGTTTAATTGGATGAAAACATTGCTTTCATGATCTTTGATACCATGTGTTGGTACAAATTAAAGCATAGCAGCTTCTAGTCACGGAATTTCGCTTCTCAAATGCCTCCAGAGTGTTAGGCTAGACAAAGGAGGGTCCTTAACAGAATTATTACAAACCTCCAAGGGTGCAAATTGATACTTGTGAATATCAAGATTCAGTACCAAACAAAAGAACAAAAGTTCAGATAAACACATGCATAATCAAACATTCGTGAGAACCATATAATGTGTTCAAGACAAATATGACATTTAGGGGTTCTATATTATATGAAATGGTGATGGACGCTTTTATGGAAAGATTTGTTTTAATATATCCCAGTATATGAATCTTATCTATGTGGTATCATAACACATTGACAATTTTCTGACCGGTTTCAATTCATATAATCGCTGATGGCCTATTAACTGAATTTGGTCAATAGGAGGCATTGAACCCTGGTAATTTTGTTTATGATTACATTGATTACCCCAATGAAGTAATGTTTTGGCCTGAAAAATAAATTAATCTTCTGCAGTTAGGAGAAGGTAAAGAGAGAAGACAGCAGACTAAGATTTAATACATTTGTCTAATCAGGTAATCACAGAAATAGTCATGTCCAGAGCTTCTGGTTGAAAAACACCATTATGTAGATATTTCTGAGATACACAGTCCCTGGAAGGCTAACCAAAATCACCAATTCCTAAAGCATTTCCAATTACTACATAAGACTGCTGTGCAGACCAGAATACTTAGATTGGCTTTTAAGGGTGTTCACTCCCCAAAAGGAAGCCATGCATCTCTTACTAAATTCCTTAAAAAAGAGCAAGGGGAAATCCTAAGGAAGTGTCCCAGTCCTGATCATACACATTTTCCTCTTGCCCTGTCGAGGAGTGTATCTGCCAAACAGAATGGATGTTCATATCATCTATTAACTCTTCTTGGTGCTGACATATTCAGACTTTTTAAAAAAAAATTTTTAATCTTTATCTATTTTTGAGATGTCTCTCAAAAATGCGTGAGCAGGGGAGGAACAGAGAGAGAGGGAGACACAGAATGCGAAGCAGGCTCCAGGCTCCGGGCTGTCAGCACAGAGCCTGACGGGGGCTTGAACTCACAAACTGTGAGATCGTGAACTGAGCCAAAGTCGGACACTCAACCGACTGAGCCACCCAGGCGCCCCCATATTCAGACTTTTTTTTTTTTTTTATCTTCCATTGACTAGACTCCAGGGGGTGGGCGTTTGCCTACCTGTTGTGAAAAAGGTTATCACCTGAAATAAACAGACAAAAACCTCCTTAGTGAAATGAGAGTCCATGGATATGGTTTTAAAACATAACAAATATATATCATGGATATCTCCACTCCTTATTCTTGTGGCGATGTCAAACGTCACAGCACTGTGGCCAGGCATGTGGAAACCTTCACAAGAGTGTTTCAGGCTATTAGTACCAGCCCATGAGGATGAGTACATGAGTAGAAAGTTTAGGTCCTACCCTATGTCATGAGTTTGGGAAAGCATTCTGGTCTTATAAGGAAAATATACCCAAATAATCTCTATGGGAATAATCTCCTTATAAATGGCATGCCCCTGTCATAATTCTTAGTAATTTGAGATTCTGATGGGAATACTTTCAGGCTTGTCCCTAATTCTAATGTATATGTTCTGTTTAGATAATGCAGTTTCATATTTTACAACAATAGGTTCAATCAGACAATGGAAGTTAGCAGAACAATTTAAAAGTTTGGAAGCGATCAGGTGATATCTAGAAACATTTTAACCTTTTTTAAAAGAATAAATTATGCATGCAATTAAAATATTACTAATAATTCATTTGCTTGAATAGTCATAAACTTTAAATATGATATGTAGCTATTTGATTCTACTCCATTTTTTAATTAGAAAAAAATGAAATCATTTTTAGCATTAAAAATCTTTAATAATGTTTTAAATGAAAGATCATGCCAGTGGTTGTAAAGAACTAATTCTAATTTCTGGAATAAATCAGCAAAATGCATTTCTACTGTTTAGAAAATGTTTCCTAAAAGAAAAAAAAGCATTTGTATGCAAGCACATGCTTTCCCTTCTTATGCAAATCTCAAAAATGTTTTAATTTTCTTGAAAACTTAATTGACATTATACATAGCAGCGAAGGATTCATACAGAATCACATTATGTGAAAGCAAAGGTTCCTGTCGAACAGTGCAGACTTGAAAGCCAAACCAGGAAATTATAATAAGCAACCAAGTAAACATTTAAGTAAAACGTGTGCTACAATGATGGTGTTGTAATGGGATGATTCTCAGTAGAAGCACAGGGGACAGATGACAAGGAAAAATGCTGCTTGAACCCTGTGGTGCTGAGTTTATCTTTCTTATTGTCCCCAAATGTTCACAGTAGATGATGGAGTTTTTCTTCCATCTCCTCCTTTTCTATGTCTGCCCAAGGAAAGAGAACAATTCATTGTCTCTCGTAATGCTCTGTTTCTGACAACTTGGAGAATGCTCCCCAGATACTTATGGACCTCAGTTGGCAGAGACTGGGAGGGCGGGCATGGAGGGGCTCCAGCCATTCCCGTGAGCCACACGTGTGTAATCTTTCTCTTCCCGCTTACTGAAACTGCTTCACCAGATGCCACTTCTCCCTCTGAGCCGAATGGGAGAAACCTTAATAGATTTCAGATCTTACCCCTATATGGTTATAATTCTTTTAATTCACAGAAGGCAAGATTTAATTCTCCCTTTCACTGTAAAATTGAACTGGATTCCCTAGGACAGTCAGAAAGCTATTCTCATCATCACACTTGGTGCAGAACCATTAACCTTTCTAATTTACCTTAATCTCATGTTCTCAAATTGGCCACAAAAATCCCAAATTCACTTCTGCCCCATAGTCTTGCCTTTCTGGAACACTGTCTTCTTCATAGATCTGGACAGACCTGTTTGAAGGCCTTAATGAATCATTCAATCTTCTATGGTAGTGCCCATGTCTTCTTTATTGAGATTTCACATTGAGACACAGCTTAGACACATAAAAGGTAAGGAGGATCCAGTGAGCATATTTGTATATCACCTGTGGCCCCAAGGAGCACAGACTGAGGCAGAATATGCAGTGAGGAAAACACAGGGTCTAGAATTGGACCCTCTGGGTTTGATCCTGACTCTGCCACATACTGGCTAAGTGGCCTTGGCAAATTATTAAAACCTTCTGTGCCTCTAAACTCTCATCTGCAGAATACTGCAAAATAATATTAGAAACAAAATTCTAGCTTTACTGGGAGTAATGAATGTATTAATATGTAAAACCCTTGGATGTGTGCCTGGTATTTAGTAAAGCACAGTGTAGGTATTTTCTATCCTTATTTAAAAAATAAAACTGGTTGAATGCAGTTAAATCACCCAATGCTTCCTGTATCTATATTTATCTAGGGATACGTAAATAAAATACACACCATACACATACATACACACACACACACACACACACACACACACACACACACACAAAGGAATGGTATGTTTTACATATATATAAATATACACACATAAATTTACATATACATATATATATATATATATAAATTTAAGTAGTATACAATATTGCATATGTTTTAAATCTTCAAGTGTTACCATACTATGTGTATTCTTTGATAACTCACTGTTACCCTCAGTATTATACTATGAGATTTATTCATATTGAGACTGGTGGCTCCAGTGAATTCATTTCTAATTAATTCATTCAAGAGTTCTAGTATGTGAATATACCACAATTTTATTATCTTGTCTCTTTTTAATAAACATTCATGTGACTTTTAATTTTTGCTATGAAAACACAGCTACTATGAACATTGTTTAGATGGCCCTGTATTCCTGTGTCTCATGTTTTCTGTACTGTACGTACTCATAGGGGTAGAAATGCTAGGTCTTAGAATATGTGGCTTTTCTACTTTCTTACACAGTAGCAAATTGTTTTTCAGGGTTGTTAAAGTCATTTGTTCTTTGGATGCCTATGTTTAAGACTTTCCGTTGTGTCATATATTCACCAAAACCACTACTTAGCATTTTTAGAGTTCAGTATTTTTATGAATATCCTAGTGCGACATACACAATGATTCATCATGTGTATGTTATGAAATATTCTTATTCTTGTCCATTTCAGCATGTTTGCTTATGTTTACTGACTATTCATTAAAAAAAAAAAACCTTTTAATGTGTACTCATTTTTGAGAGAGAGGGAGAGCAAGCATGAAGGGGTTGAGGGGCAGAGAGAGGGAGACACAGAATCCGAACAAGGTTTCAAGCTCTGAGTTGTCAGCCAAGAGCCTGACAAGGGGCTCGAACTCATGAACTTCAAGATCATGACCTGAGCTGAAGTCAGACGCTTAAGCAACTGAGTCACCCAGGCGCCCTACTGACTATGCAAATTTTCTTTTGTGAATGTTATTCGCCCACATTCCATGTTGTCCTGTTCTTGATTTCGTAGAATATTCCATATACCAGTCACTTGTTGTTTATATGTTTCGAATATCTTAGACAAACACTTATGTTTTCTTTGTTTTTAGTGATCTGATACCCACAACTTTAACATTTTAATATAATCACCAATTTAATATTTTTTAATAATTTAGGATTTTGGAATTTTGTCTAATAAACATTTAACTTATGGTAAAGTGAATTAAAACAAAATGCACCATTTATATCTAATATGATGTTATTTATATTGAAAATATGGGGGTGACTGGTGGCTCAGTTGGTTGCACATCTGGCTCTTGGTTTTGGCTCAGGTCATGATTTCACTGACTCGTGGGATCAAGCCCTGTGTCGGGCTCTGTGCTGGCAGTGTGGAGCCTGGTTGGGATTCTCTCTCTCTTTTCTCTTTCAAGTTGAATAAACTGCCCCTCCCTGCCCCCTCTCTTTCAAATTGAATAAATAAATTTTAAAAGAAATGTATGTATGAAAAAGGTTTGAAGTAAAAGTCTGATATAAAGTGCTGCTATAGACTGAATGTTTGTGTCTCCCCAGAAGTCACGTCGAAATCCTAAACCCTAAGGTAACTTCGTTAGAATGTAAGGCCTTTGGTAGGTGATTGGGCCATGATGGTGAAGCCATCATGAGAGGATTGGTATTCTTATAAATGAGACCCCAGATAGCAAACTTGCCCATCTACCAGTTGAGGACATAGAGAAAGCAGCCATCCATGAACCAGCAACTGGGCTATCACCAGGTTACCCAATCTGCTGGCACCTTGATCTTGTAATTTCCAGCCTCCAGGACTGTGAGAAGTACATGTTCATTGTTTATAAGCCATTCGGTCTCTGGTATTTTGTTCTAGAAGCTTAAACAGGTGAAGACCAGTGGCTTCTACTGTATAATGTTATTCTAGGCAAATTTTTCATCCAGTTTGCATGGCTCTTCACAAAAATCTGTTGGTTTATAACTATTCTACCAAGAATTCCATAAGTAATAATAAAAGTTTGGGAGGCTGTGAGTTGTTCTGCAGGCACAACACACATACATACTCACATGGACTCAAGGCAGCCATCTAAGTGTCAGGATGGAAGGCACTGGGAAGAAAATACAATCCATGGAGTGTGACTTCCTCTTCACTTGGAATCCTGTAGGGATCATACTTACTGAAGATCTTCTGCTGATTAAAATGGCAATCTCTGTTGAATCAGTATGCAAAACACACCCTACAGCCTTCATCCAGAGTCTTCAAGTGTTTTGATAAAAAGTGTCCTCTGATTGAGTGTGCTGAGGTCTCTCCTCCTGATTAGGTCACCTCCCTTGATGATCATAATTCTTAGTGTCACAACAACACAGAAACAACAATAAAGCAATGATAACAACAAAGCCTTCTGGGCATTGACATTGCTTTTCATCTGTGCAACTTGCATGGTTTTGTAAATTGTCTCCACTTTGTAAATGTGCAGAGGCAGACTACTGGGCTTCTTTTCAAACAGGAACTTTTATCTAACAAATGATGCCATCAAAATCAGACAGTAGTGGGGGTTCCTTTACCCCTCTCCTGGCAACGCACTTTTATCATTATTCTCCAACTGGTAAGTTGGAACTGTTTGCTCCAGAGAGATTAGACAGGACATAGTTCATTTTTAAGGATGTTCTATTGGTGCATTGTGGAGTGTGGAAATTCTCTAGTGAGTCTGGACAGGTAAGTAGCTCCTAACACTAATGTAAAGTCTCTCCTTCCTGAAATGAATACGGATTTATCTCAGTTACACACTTTGGGATAAAATATGGGATGCAATTGCTATGGAGCCGTGTAGTAAGTTTCCTAACCTTTCCTGTAAGCTCTAACATCCCACCCTCCAACATATTCCTTATAGGTTCATCTCCATATTTAGCTGTGTATGGAGAACATCTCTCCAGTCCCTCTCTTGGTACCCATGGGAACCAAACTGTCAGGCCATTGCTTTTGCAGGGAAACAGACAGATATATAGGAAATTACAAACTTGGGGATGTTAAAAAATGTTCCAGACATGCTCCTTGGTTAACAGTCCCTGACTCCCTTCTGGAATGGTAACTAGACACCATATTGTTTTTATGGCTCCAAGAAGACCAATTCTTCCCCAGTGTAGACTGAGGAGGCAATCCAAGGGAGAAATATAAATGTCTATTTTTCTCATTTGGGCAGTTTCCATGTCTGGGGATTTACACTGGGTAATACTCATTTTCTTAAGCCTCTACACCTCACTGAAAAACCCTTTGAATATTTCTTACCTACCTAGAGAATCAAGTAGCTTCTTTGTGTTCCACATCTGTTACCTAAATGTTTTCTGTGGGGTGAAATGTGCTATTGGTATCTTGAAAATTGTTCAATGTTTTTATTTAAAACAAAATAGAATTGGGGCGCCTGGGTGGCGCAGTCGGTTAAGCGTCCGACTTCAGCCAGGTCACGATCTCGCAGTCTGGGAGTTCGAGCCCCGCGTCAGGCTCTGGGCTGATGGCTCAGAGCCTGGAGCCTGTTTCCGATTCTGTGTCTCCCTCTCTCTCTGCCCCTCCCCGGTTCATGCTCTGTCTCTCTCTGTCCCAAAAATAAATAAACGTTGAAAAAAAAATTAAAAAAAAAATAAAACAAAATAGAATTTGTAACAACAAAAACAGGTGTTCTCTAAACTCTGCCTCCTACACACACACACACACACACACACACACACACACAAATTCTGTGTGAATGTAGACCTATTCATAGCACACTATAAAAGTAACAAAATCTATAGATATTGTTTCATCATCATTATTATTATAGCTGCTATATACCTCATGATTTTTTATACAACTTTAAAATATTTAACATGTATGGAAACAGAGCTCCTGATTTTGTTAATCAGAATTTAAATATTTCAAGTAACATTTTTTTGTTTGTCATGAATTTAGTACTCATTATCTTCGGTGAGGTCTGCTATTCATTTATGATAATATCAAATTAAGTATTATTGTTAATTGAGCTGTTAAATTATGAAATTGAAAATTAATCCAGTGATATGCAGGTAGTAGTTCATTCATCCTAACAAGTTAGCTTTCTGTTAGTCATCAAAATTATTTATTCAGCTTGCATGGTATGTGTTCAAAAGCGAAACTAAGTAGGCACAAAAGTTCTATGTATTGTTTTAATATTGATTTCCATGGATCCAGCCTATTCAACTTAAATTGGACCTTAGAGAAATTAATGTTCCAATTACACATAAGGAAATGAAACTCCAAAAGTTCAATGACCTTGTACAGACCTATGACAAAAACCCTGATTTCTGAATTTCTAGTCACCAAATTATAAATCTAGGAACTGACAAAAGTCTCTGTCGCTAACAAGTCCCAGAAAATTTTCTACCTTCTATTGCCATATCTGAATTACAAAGTATGGAGGCCAGCTAGATACTTTCTAAAGTAATAATGGTCCTAATATTTTGGTCCTAGTGTTCTGTGATTGCATTAATACCTGTTCTACCAAGCCAACTTGCCTTCTTAGTTCAGATATGCAGATTACAATTAAGAGCTCTCACCCTCCAGGGACACCTGGGTGGCTCAGTGGGTTAAGCGTCAGACTTTGGCTCAGGTCATAGTCTCACAGTTCATGGGTTTGAGCCCTGTGTCAGACTCTGTGCTGACAGCTCAGAGCTTGGAGCCTGCTTCGGATTCTTTGTCAACCTCTCTCTCTGTCCCCCTCTTTCAAAAATAAATATTAAAAAAAAAAAATTTAAAGCGCTCTCACCTCCCGCCTCAGAAGGACTAGTTCTGTACTTGGAATTGGGGATTCTTTTCCATTAATGGAGAACAGTTACCATATGAGCTTTCAGATAAAAAATAGTATTCTAACTTATGTGTTTGCACTGCAGATGATATACATTTCAGGTATAGAAATATAATTCCTCTAGTTTCCTCTCCAGAGTTGAGGAGTAAGCAGTCTTTCTGTGGAATATTAAAAATGCAATATTGATTTTTGGCTAAGTAATTTGATCATTTAGACACATTAATCAATGCAGTTTTCAGAGTGCATTGAACAACTGGTGATCAGTGATATGGCAAGCATATTCAGTCAATGGTCAAGACATTCAGCAAGATGGTAGGCAGAAAGGGTGTCTAGAAATCTTAAAGTGGTTTGATATTCCTAAGGTACTATATTTCCATTGAACCAATGAAGAAATTACCCAGGTGAAAATGGCATACAGGTGAATATTCAAGCATTTCTACTTTAGGGATGACAGATGCATATGTGAAACTTCAGAGATTTCCAGGAAGCACATTCAGAAACTAGTTTATTCCTGTAGGCGACACATACGACAGTTATATCAAACAACCCCTTTGGGATGGGCCACATGAAACAGAGTATTCAGTGGCTGCATTCTTTCTACTAAAAGTGTGATCCACTGTTGAGCTACCTGGCAACTCGTGAATATTTGTTAGAAATGCAGAATCTCAGGCACCCCTTTGTCAAAAATACTAAAGGAGATTCTGCTTTTTACATTTTTAAAAATGTTTTATTTTTATTTTTGAGAAGAGCGCGTGCATGCTTGAGTGGGGAAGGGAAGAAAAGAAGGAGACAGAAGATCCAAAGTGGGCTCTGTGCACTGACAGTGGCGAGCCCGATGTGGCGCTCGAACTCCCAAACTGCAAATCATGACCTGAGACAAAGTCAGACACTCAACAACTGAGCTGCCCAGGCACCCTGAGATTCCGCTTTTAACAAAAATGTATATAGAGTTTAAAGTTTGTGAGGCACTTGCTTAGAAACTTTCTAACTTTAAAAATTGTGTTCTCCAAAGTCAGGCCAAAATAGCTAATAATTAACATTCATTTTGGGGGGATGCTACAAATTTCTTCAGCATGGAGGACACCTTTCTGCAGAAGAGGTATTTCCTCTATCTCATTTTCCCCTGGAGGTCAGAGGCCAGCAGGCAAGTTGACGTTGCCACCAAAAGCTTCTGCTCTGCCCCCATATTGGGCCTGTTTCATACTGTGATGTTTGCATTTGGGAGTTTCCTTTGCTACCAACTTTATTATTCTTCACCCCAAGAACTTTGACGTGAAACCCTATTGACAAGCGGACCCTCCACCACTCTAAATGGACCCTCCTCCATTCGAAAATTTCAAATTTTTAAGGAAATAAAAAGAGGTTATTTTCCATGAAGAGGTCAGTGAAACTTGGGGCCGTGTGTGTGTGTGTGTGTGTGTGTGTGTGTGTGTGTGTGTCTGTTTCTCTCTTGATGAAAAAAAAGTGCTTTACTTCTTGTCAGCATCTGTAATTCAATCACAGAAGCTTTCTCTTTCCCTGGCCAAAATGCCTTTTTATTTCTGGACTCAAGACAAATTCTTTTCTCTTTATACTACAAACTAAACCAGATTCATTTTCATTGTTTTTGTCGAATCTCAGAGAACCATGATCCTTTTTACAGCACTCATCTAAATGTATAATACACCCTCACTTGTGACACTGATTATTACTATCTTGCTATGAGAAAGCAGCAAGTGTGTCTCATTTCTCCATATTCCTTCTGCTTAGCACAATGCCTGACCCACAAGAAGGATTTAATAGTATTTGCTGATTAAATGAACAAAGGAATACGAGACTCAAAGAGGTTAACTAATTGCTCAAAATGTCACCCAGACATGAGATGTTTCTAACTACAAATTTTGTGCTTCTTCTTCTACACTAGTGTTCTTCCCAAGCTGGCTGCATCCCAAACCAATTAAATGAGAACCTCTGAGTATGGAATCCTTGCATTGGTATCGTTGAGGTCCTCCAAATACTCTAAGTGCTACTAGGGTTGAGAGCCACATCCTATTCTTTGCATTCTTGTCTAATAATATAATGATACAAAATCTTCTAAATAATAAAGAACATTCATTATGGAAGTCAAAATAATCTTGTAAATTGGTAGGGAAACACCCGTAATGAAAAATATTTATTCTCTTGGGCCACCTGCCGGGGTGGCTCAGTCAGTTAAGCTGTTAAGCGTCTAACTCTTGATCTCTGCTCAGGTCATGATCTCACAATTCATGAGATCGAGCCCTGCATTGGGCTCTGTGCTGACAGCGTGTGGAACCTGCTTGGGATTTTCTCTCTTCCTCTGTCTCTGCCCCGCCTCTGCGCTCTCTTTCTCAAAATAACTATACTTAAAAAAAAAGAAAAAAAAAGAAAATTGTCTAGTCTCAAGTAATGAAATCTCAAAAGGAACTTGCTACCTGTCTTTAACTATTTGAAAGGTTTCTTTTATAAGTGGGATTATACTTTCTCTTTGTGTTCTCAGGAGACAGGACCCAGTCACATGTGTGCGAGTTACAGGAAGGCAGTTTGAGGCTCAATATGAGGAAATAGCTTTTTAGAACTTGAACACTAAAAATATATTGGACCAAATTTGGAGATGATTTAGAATACATTGTTGGAGATGTTTTGATACATCTTGTTAGGTGGGTTGATAAAGTATAAACGCCGAATTAGGTTAGTTAGAACCCCGCTGCATGAGACTCTGTGATTTTGTGTGAATCAGAATATACGTAGGTTTTATTTAAAAAATTTCGGTGATAACAATACTAAAAATAATGATAGTGAATATATGTTGAAAGATTATTGTGGGCCCAGCACTATGTTAAACAATTTATATTCTTGTATTACCTCTGATAAGCCAAGCAACAGTCTGATGATGCTGGTATACTTAATAGCTCCATTTTAATGGGGAGAAAACACAGACCCAGAGATACTAGTAAACCTGCACAAAGTAATTACCCAGAAATTATTGAAACAGGGATTCAAACTCAAGCTGTCTATCCTTGAAGCCTGAATTCCAGGTCATTGGGTTCCAGTCATCCACACAGATTGTCAGTATTTAGCAAACAACTGAATACCACTGTTACCCTTTGTAGACATGCATAAATTTAATCTACATGCTTTCAGATACAAGAGTAAAGTTATTAGAGAAGAAGAGATAAAATTCATTTCTTCTCTGAGAAACGGAGCCATTGTAACCACATGTTTGAAACAGCAAAGGATGAAACTCTGTTTTGTTGGATGAAGATGTTGAAGAGATATGCTTGATCTTTACACTGAATGATTGAAAGACCAGCTGAGGTGGAGCTTCTTAAAACCTCAAGTCAGAAGTTTTAATAAAATAAAAATGTTTTACAGTCTTCTGAATGATATCGCCACCAATTTTGAAGGATAATAAAATACTCTCTTTGTCTGGATCTTCCTAGGTATTTTTGTTATTAGATCTGTAATAAACCCTCAGTTGACTTCCTTTTGATGCTTAGAACCTGGTGTGGGTTTTCTTACATGTATCATCCTAGGGTTAAATATGTTGAACATGTATGTCTCTGTATGTCCTTGGGAAATGAGTGCTCTGGTGTTTGTATTACCTAATGGCCATTCCAAAACCTATATACTCCAAGAGTAAATAAGTTAAATATCTTTGCTTTTAGACTGGGGGGAGGGGGAAGTAGAGTATCTTCCTGATTAACTTTATAAACTTTTATACCTTATGCTGAAAACCCCAGTTTATTTTTCTCTAAAGTGGAGAAAGTTATGCCAACTTCAATAGATTCAATGAGGGTGAAATGCAATAATTATCTAAAATACGTACTTGACATTTTAGTTCCTGGTCCTCAGCTTATGTTAAGCAAGTTTTAATTGCCTTTCTGTTTCTTTCTTTTATTCTTTGTTTCATCCTATTTAAAATGGGGTCAATACAACTCCCCAACTTAATCCACAGTGCGTCATGAAGGTAAAAGTGAATTTGTATAGGTTCATATGCCATGAAAACTATAATTAACTGTTTGCACTTACCACTGTTAGTCGTCCCCCTTTTAATTATTTAGTTATCTATCACTGTTGAGTGGCTCTTACATTTTGAGTCTTCAGAAATAAATTTTGAGAAAGGGCTCTACTTTTGTTAGAAATACTACTAAGAAAAAAAAACTTAATAAAGTTGAATAAATACCTAAGTTTTCCCAGGGAGTTAAAATGCTGGAAAGTGCTAAGGAATATTGCTCTAGTAATCGCCATCTGCATCCCGTTCAGATCTGTTCTCATCTTTCTGAACAGTTCCATTGTTAAGTGGTAATGGAGGTCACTCTATAGCCAAAGAAAGTCTCTCTTCTCCCCTGTTTAGTCCTAGTTGGGATTAAGTTCCCTGTTGCCATTGTCTACAGAAGGTGAATATTTCTGCTAGCATCGGGGAAATTGATGCATTTCTCTTCTTGTTCAAGCTTCTTAAGGCCTTGCTGTTTCAACTCTTTTTCTTCATAAACATCTGCTTGCTCTCCATGCGCACATTATTTTGATTCCATTTGAAACTTTGACTACAATGGTGAATGGCTTGTGTTTGTTTTTCTTTACTAGAAACACACACACAGAAAGGATGCAACTTTGGTGTGAAGTTAGGCCAATAACTCTAATAGAACACTCCTTAGAACAAGAGCAATGTACGCATTTTCCCCCAAATAAATCATGTTTACATTCACCTGATAGTGACAAAGAGACAGAAGAACTATATTCGACAAAGCATATTTATTATTATGAAGTTTTCAATAAATAGGACAGAGAACAGGCTGTGATGAATTATGTTTTATTTAGGAGTGCATTTTAAAAAATTGTTAATAAAAGGACTATTGACTTCAAATAAAAGGCATAGTACCTAGTTATTTTTTATATACATCATCAAAGAGAGAAAGCTACAAACAAGTTTTACCCCAATACTTGATATGAGCCAAAATAATGGACTTAACTTTTCCAGGGAGTAAGAGTGAATTTTCCTGTCATCAATTTAATGAAAGTAAATAAAACATCATCACAGATTAAAATAATAGTTTGGTGAATATGTCCTTCTGTACATTATTTTTGTAAACTTAAAAAAAAATGATATCAGCTGGAGTGTGCAGCTTAAAGGGACAAAGGTAGCTTTTGTTTACTCCCAAGGAGAAAATAGCTACCTATTTTCTGGCCAGCAAGAAACATTCTGCCTTGGCTTTAGGAGTAGGAAGAAAGAAGTTTCGTCCTGCAAATTTGGAAAGCACACTGCAGAAGTGTAAAACTTCAGCTGAGTGTCCAATTTTATATTTTCAACCCTCCAGATCCTCATATTGAGAGCCCATTTATACACAGACTGATTTGTTTAGGCTGGAAGAACTGGCTTTCTCACCAAAAATCACTCAAAATCATCAGGAATTTTAAACCTTAGCCAAGGGGAATAAGCTTCCAATTCCCTAGTATCCACAGTTTAAAATAAACAAGGGCTTCTGCAAAAATAGTCAGGGGTATTTAGGACATTTCACCCAGATATCGTGCTGGTAATTTTCTCCTATAAACAGAAAATGAACTGGTGGTGATTTTCTATCTCCCTGATGCTATTTCAAAGGTAGTTTTTTTACATCTTTGTTGTAACAGTTGGTGGTTTATACTGAGATTGATCTGTATTTGTTTAGAGATTTGTTTTGTTATGGGTTTTTTTTTTTTTTGGTTTATTTTTTTCTTTTTCTCTTTTTTTTTTTCCCCCTCATAGTTTTGTTTCTTATGTAACAAAGCAGTGGCGTATTGAAAAGTTCAGGGCCTTTTTTGTCAGGTAGAAGTGAGTCCCAGTTATTCTATAACTTGTGATTTTGAACAAGCTTTCTAGACTTTCTAAATATCAACATTCTCATTTATAAAACCAGGGTAATAAAATCCATCTTGCGATGCTAGAGGTAAAAGTCAAGGGGCGCCTAGGTGGCTCAGTCAGTGAAGCATCTGACTCTTGACTTGGATTTGGGTCATGATCTCAAGGTCCGTGAGTTTGAACCCCACATCAGGCTCTATGCTGACCCCTCAGAGCCTGGAGCCTGCTTCGGATTCTGTGTCTCTGTCTGTCTCTGCCCCTCCCCTGCTCGCACTCTGTCTCTGTCTCTGTATCTCTGTCAAAATAAGTGAATAAATATTTTTTAAAAAGTTAAAAAAACTCAGCATAATACCTAACACTTAGCCAGTGCTTTACTGCTATTATCTGAGTAAACAAAATGAAGACCAACACTGACAAGAATCCGTCAAGATATGCTATTTTGAGGCAGAAGGGAGGACTGATGAGATGTCTATGTACTTTTCATATTTAAAAAAATGTTTTCCAGATCCCTAAAATATCCATTGATGCTTTGGATCATTATAATAAAATTTAGGATGATAGATTTGCAAAATAAATAAATAAAGGAACATCTGTTTATCCCATGGACTCAAACTGTTTTCCTTAAGAATTTCATAAACTGTTATATTTAAACTTTTCTGAAACTTATTCCTTGTTCCAATTATTCCCCCCTTCAGAGCACCCTTATATCAAGTAAGTAAAAGACAATTTATCCAGAATCATTCTAGCATGTCACAGTCCTGTGGTGAATAAAATGACAGCTCACAAATCCTTGCACTGTTTTCAGTCAGGGCTTTCGGTCCACAGTTCAAATGAAACTTCAGCATTTTCCTTAATGTCCAAAGTAATTTGGCAAACAGAATTTGGAAAAAGAACATTTTTGCTTCTGCTATGCAAGGCCCACGTGCTCCATAAATATTATTTAGCATCTCCATGGTGCATTCTGCATGCACTCTGCTTTAGAATCATTGCTATGGCCATTAGCATAAAAATGCTTTCCTCCAGTCTTTTTTTCCCATGCTTTAGCTTTGAAATTTTATCCTTATTCATAGTTCAAGAACTTTGCAAACAAATAGGATGCTGCATGGAATACTTTAGGCAGCTTGGATCCCAGTACTAATCTGCACTTTGTAGCATGAAACGAAAGTTAAGCAAGCATGTGGCCAAACACTGTAGCAAAAATAATATTGTGCCACAAGAGGTAAGAACAGAAATATTTATTAAGGTCACTGACTCTAAAATTATTGTTTGTTTCTCTTATAAAATTTAAGTCCAATCATAAATATAAACATATTTGTCCTGTTTGTGTATATGTATTATATATATATATATAACGTATTATGTACATATATAATATATGTATAAAATATGTATATTGTATTCTATATGACTATGGATAGTATACATTTGCCTCATCATATAATTTTATTACCTATATATGTATTTAGTTAAGTGTGCATATATATTTAACTTAGTGTTATATTTATATAACATATATATATGCATGCATATATATTCTTGTGTTTCTTTTTTTTTAATTTTTATATTGATCATATATCTTATATGATATGTTAATAGAAATACCTGAAGGAAATTGCAAAATCAAGGCAGGGATAGGATTAGTATGGAAAAATGTATACATAGAGATCTTTGTAGCGTATAAATTGTGAGCTAAACATTTGTTAGGAAACAAAGCAGAGAGGAGGACACCGTCTGTCACAGAAGCCACAATGCTCGTGGGAGAAAACCAAGTAAATTGCCCAACACAGCTTTTTCTGATTCTGAGACTTAAGGGAAGCTTTTTCTGTGAAGTATTAAAAAAGATATGTGATGGGGGTGCCTGGGTGTCTCAGTCCGTTAAGCATCTGACTCTTGATTTCAGCTCAAGTTGTGATCTCACGATTTATCAGATGGAGCGCTGCATCAGGCTCTATGGTAACAGCGTGGAGGCTGCTTGGATTCTATCTTCCCCACTCTCTCTGCCCCTTATGTTCTCTCTCATTCTCTCAAAATAAATAAATTAACATTAAAAAAAGATAAATGATGAAGTAGAGGGAGGGAATAATTTTTTTTTTTTTTATAGATTTTGACCACTGAGATTACACACAAAAATATCTGACTCCTAATATGTGGGCGTCTTTTTCTCATACGGATCTCTTATGCAAATTAAAAGAAAATATAAGTCTGTGAGTCAAGTTTTCCTCTGTAGAATATTATTACCATATTCTGAAATGGCATATATCTTAATGGAGGCATTCTTATTTCACATAACAGACATAATTTTGAAGATTTGAGTGAGAATCAAATTTGGGTAAAAGAGAGTCTATATTTTAAATAATAACATGTTTTTATTTGTATCCTCACAGTTGAGTCCTGTGATAAACAGAAGTTCTCAATTTTAACGAAGTCCACAGAAAGGAAGCAGAGGGGGAAAATAACTCATTAAAAAAAAATGAAAATTGTTACCTTATCAAAAATGGTGACCAAGTGGCCCATGAATCTGTCAATATATTCTTAATATCATCAGCCGTCAGGAAATACAAATTACAAAAACTATCAGATATAACTGCACGCCCATCATAATGACTCAAACAAATGGAAAGCACACATGCATTTATTAAAAGAAGTATATACAAGAATATTAATAGCAGCACTTACCATCCTAGCTGCAGGATAGAAACATGCAAATGTCCATCAACAGTGTAATGGATGAATGTGTTGTGGTTTATTCATTCCATGAAACTCGCTAGGGCAGTAAGATTTCACAGACTCTCGCTACACAAAACAATGTGGGTCACCCTCACACACAGAAGGTTAAAAAAGTCAGACCTACAAAAGGACCATCCTACATGACTCCATTTATATGAAGTTCAGCATTAGGCATCATTAATCGATGGTGAGAGAAGACAGAGTAAGTGGTTACTGTTAGCGGGTGATGGGGAAGGACTAATTGAGGAAACGTGGGGAGGTTTCCAGGGCACCTGCAGGGCTTGGCTCATGGCTGTACCTATTAGGGAACTTCATCTCACTCCACAATTATTATTTGGTAATTCGATATGGGCTCTTCAAAATGTCAAAATTAGGGGGACTTCCTATATAGAATAAGTCAAGTTTGTTAATAAAGCAGACTAAAACATAGAGAATAAAGCCTCAAAGTGTGTGCATCTTTACTGTGCAATGCAGTTTCTCACAGCTGCTGTGAAGGCTGTTCTTTATATCCACCTCCCTTATAGTGCTTAGTCCACTGTATTGTTATTCGTCTCCTACATCTTTGTCACTTTGATTAGCCAGCATACTTCTTTCAGTAAAGTATTGCAAATACAGGACTGGTAATTTTCTTTGCTGTACTCTTTAGCAAGCGGCAGCTTCCAGGCAAGCCCCATCTTTTCTGTGGTGTGTCGAAGAACCTCTCTGCCAAGCCCTGACATCATGGTGCTGAGCAGTTATCACTGAGCCCACGCCAGCGAGCAGGCCTATACTCCATGCCTCTGCCGTCACACTGACCCACTCCTACCTTCATGAAGATTGGGCAAGGTGTGGACCCTAAAGCCAATCAGATCTCTCTCTCAGAATTTTGTGAAATGGGTTCAGGGCTAGAAATCAGTTGTCTGGTTTTTTCTTGGTTTGTTTGTTTTTTTCTGATGATGAGAAAACATATTTTTCTAAGATAATACAACTTTGTTCTGCCAGGCGCAGAGTGGAATAGACAGGCTACTAAGCATATAGAGTTAAAAATGAATCAGAGAGGGATGCCTGGGTGGCTCAGTTGGTTGAGCAACTGACTCCTGATTTTGGCTCAGGTCATGGTCCCATGGTTGAGGGGATGGATTGATCCCCAAGTTGGCTCCACGCTGAGCATGAAGCCTGTTTAAGATTCTCTCTCTCTTATTCTGCCCCTGTCCCTGGCACATGCAAGTTCTCACTCTGTCTCTCTTAAAAAAAAAAAAAATTGAGAGATAAAGATAAGACCATGTTACCTTGAGAGCCAGAGAAAAGTAGCTTCCTTTGTTTATAACTTTCTTTTTCTTCTTCTAACTCCATGTGAAGCCAAGCTATACTTCTTTTCTTACCCATAGATGTATCATGTTAGTTTAATGTGGCTTCTCCATCTTCTATTATTTGCAAAATCATGCAAACAGACCCCAAACTCTCACCTTAAAATATACATAGGTTGTTTCAATACTTTTCTGAGGTTTGGAAATTTGATCTATACATGCAAATTTATCTTTAAAATTTATACTGCATTGATTTTGTTCTTCTGAATTTAAATAAAGTTTTATCATAATGTCCTACCTCCCTCAGATTAGCCACAGAATGATATCTGGTTTAGTAGAAGGTGAGGTTCTTGGAAGCAAATGAAACTTATTTCATGTTTCATTCCCAGTATTTAGTCGGGCTTGATATAAGGAAAACTTCCAATTAATGTTGACCTGATACATGAATAAATAATCCTGACATGCAGAAACTCTACCCAAGTGGTGTGATGGTGGCATTGGATGTTATAAGGGAAGCATTCAGGAGAAAACATTGAGAATTTGTTTAAGGGTAAGTAAACTCTTAATAGGAATGAAGAGGGAGCAGTCTTGATGATTTTCTTCTGCCAAGAAACTGACTCCAGAGTTCCAACAGTAATGTCAATTGTAAAAAAGTTTGATGTCTGAACAGTAACCAACTTTTGTGGACTCAAAGAACAAAATGTGGCCATTAAAGGAGGCTGTTTGGAAGTTTACATTTGCAAAACAAATTTCCTCTCTTCTTTCTGCTTACGTTTGTTCCAGAATGCCTCATTTGAAGGCTCTGATTTGCTGAGGTAATGCAGCAGACTGAGCTGTACATACAGCTGCGTGTTTATGTCTGAACTACAGACAGGAGGATGTGTCCGTAAAACATGAGAATATGATTATCAAAACTTTGAAATGAGCAACACTCTAGAAGCAGGCTCAAGATTGGCCATGCTGGACCTACCACAGGCCCTGGATATCAAAAATAGTGCAATAAGCTCAATTTCAGTTTTAATTTCCAGAGGGCTTCATTGATTTAAAACTAATCAACAGCTGTTCACTCCACCTTCATGCAATCTGTTGTCTTTCACAGAAACCCTATTGTTTCCTTAAGACAAGGAAAGCATGTGCCCCCTTCCCCCAGATTAAATAATGCAGACACTCTAATATGGCCAAAAGGAGTATCTCCCCTGTATTCTGTTCAAACTTTGTTGTTGTTGTTGTATTTTGGAAGGAAAGATATAGACGGGTTTAAGAGATAGGGGAATAAGATGGTGGAATGGAATAAAACATGGCGCTGAACTGTAGGATAGAAAGCACACAGATGCTTCACAGTCATCCCTGAGGTGCATGATAATGACATTATTACAGACGATAATCAACTTAGTGAATTTTTTATGTAGTTTCCTTTTTAAAACGAGTCCTGTATTTTGTTTAAAGTGCTATTTATGTGACACCCTTCTAATTAGCTTGTATTTTTCAAGCCATCTTTGAGAGAAGCTGAAGTCATGGTCAGGTTTCCAGGTCAGGGTAAAGTGAGGGGAGCAGTCACATTGTACTTGAAGGGAACTTCATCCTTCACTTATCTGATGAGCGTTAAAACTTTTTAAGTAACTGAGATGAAAAGTTTTAGGATATCGTTAGTGTCATTCTTCACATCTACATAAATCCTTAAAGTCCATTGCAGGTGTCTCTCGTTTACTCTCAAAGCATTATTTACTAAGTGAAATCAAGTTGGCATGCCCAGTGTTGGGGCAAAAGGAGAATTTGGGAATGATCAGGTTGTATACAAATCTTTGACATCATTTTGCTAAACTCAAATAGATGAATTTTCCGGCATTCATGATTTGTAAGGCCAATCCAAAGGAATGTTTTATATCAAAACTATCCCCCAAATTCAGAATCTCTGTTGAATAGGAAATACTTTTAATATAGGTATTGCTCAGCAGATACCAAATTCTTTAGGTGGATGTGATTGGATTTAAGTTGACTCACTTTTCTACGGTTCAGCAGATGGGTAATTGTATAATGTTGCAATTTTGTAAAAATTTTTTAATGTTTATTTTTGAGAGAGACAGAGTGTGAGCGGGGGAGGGGCAGAGAGAGAGAGAGGCAGACACAGAATCTGAGGCGGGCTCCAGGTGCTGGGCTGTCAGCACAGAGCTCTACACGTGGCTCAAACTCATGAACAGTGAGCTCATGACCTGAGGGGAAGTTGGACACTTAATCAACTGAGCCACCCAGGCACCTCACAGTTTTGCTTTTGAATAGAGGCTGCAGTGATTTCTTAGATCATAATCCTATTCTATTTACTAAATGGGTCAGGAAATCTTTTAATATTTCCATATCTTGTTCTAAACAAGGGTACTATAATTATTAAAGTTTATGATGACAAATAAGCTCTGTAAAGTATTTAAACTCCCTGGCATATAGTAAGTGATCAGTAAATATTTATTTATATTGTCCTCATAATTAGAAAGATAATACTTACATGATTTTGTGCATAAACATGTATGTGCTAATATTAGGTAGTAAGTGGTAATAACAGTAAACAATTATTAACAATTTTTACACTGAGAAAAAAATTTAGTGGGGATTTCTCATGTGATCTTTATCATAATCTTATGAGGTGAGTGCTATTTTTGTCCCCACCTTACCGAAGAGAAAACAAAGGCGAAAGATTTCATAAATTATCCAAGATTTCATAAATAATTTATTTCATAAGTAATTTTATGTGGTGGAGTGAGTTTGAGTATTTAATTTTAGTCATCTGATGCTAGAGTCCATAATCTTATATGGATACTGTATTTAGAAATATAATAACCTGGCTGTAGAAAAAATTAAAAATAAAATTAATGTATAAAAGACTTGGCTAAGACAACTGGGATGGACATAGTACCTCACACTTCCAAGATCCTACTTCACTATTCCATTGTATATTTCACCAATACCATAACTTGACAATTCCACTTATCACACCCCGCCCTTTTGTTATTATAGATTTCATGTAAGAATATGTTTTAAATCTCAATTTTTTTCTTTAAACAGCCAGTTGTGTTTTAAGAAAATTATAATAAGGAAAAATAGCATTGTATACGCATCTATTTTTTTAAATCATTCCTTTTGTTTTTTTTCATTTTTCCTTTCCTTCCATATGTTATTATTTTACTTTAGCCAAAAGAACATCCTTCAACATTTATGATATATGGTTCAGCTCTGCCAGTGGCATATGCACTCAGCTTTTGTTTATCTATAATGTTGTAATAGGGTGAATTACATTCCCCCACAGTTCATATGCTGAAGTCCTAACCCCCAATACCTCAAAATGTGATCTTACTTGGAAATAGGGCTGCTGTAGATATAATTTGTTGAGATGAAGTCATACAGGAATTGGGTGGGCCTCTCATCCGGTATGTGACTTGTGTCCTTATGAAAGAATGCCACATGAGAGACATATACATACACACGAGGAAGAACATCATGGAACGATGAAGGCAGAAATACAGGGGATTTTTCTAGAAGGCAAGGAACATTGACGATTGCCAGCAAAACCAGAAGTAAGGGGCGAGGGGCGGGCATAGAACAAAATTGCTTTCGTGACTCTCAGAAGGAAGTAGCCCTGCTGACACCTTGATCTTGAACTTCAAGCCTCTAGAACTGTGAGACCGTAAATATCTGATGTTTTAGTCCCCTGGTTTGTGGTTCTATGTTACGGAGGCCCACGCAAACTAATGCCCATTGTTTTATTTCGTGTTATGTTCAAGGTTTTTTTCACTCAATAAAGAATTCAAGGATGACAGTTTTGGTTTTTGTTTAACCATAAGCACTTAAAAGATGTTCTTCTAGTGTTTTCTGATAAAACTTTAGTAGCTACTCTCCGTTAAGTTTCCGGGTATGTGATAGATCTTTTGTCTCTGGCCACTTTCAAAGTTTTCTCTTTGTATTTGCTACTGGGGAGCTTGGCCATAATGTGGCTACATCTGTTTTTCTTGTATTTATCTTACCCGAGGTTTGCTAAGCATTGTGAATTTGCAAGTAGGTTCTTCGCAGCAAATGGAGAAAGCTTCCAGGCATTATTTCAACAGACAATTTTCTGCTGCATTCTTACTTATTTTCTCTTCCTGGGATTCCTATTACGTATATATATCAGATTATTTGACATTGTCTCACATGTATTGTAATATCTTCATTCTTTTTTTTTCCTGTTTTTCTTTTTTAAAGTTTATTTATTTTTTGAGAGAGAAAGAGAGCATGAGTGGGGGAGGGGAAGGAGGAGAGTGAGAGAAAGGATCTCAAGCATACTCAGCACTATGAGCACAGAGCCCGAAGTATGGCTTGAACTCACGAACCATTAAGATCAGAGCCAGACGCTTAACCAACTGAGCCACTCAGGCGTCCCATTTCTCTGTGTTTTTCAAATTGTATTGATCTGTTTTTATGTTCACTGAAACCTCTCATATATGCCATTAAACCCATTTGGTGAATTTCTCTTTCCATTTTATTTTAAAGTTTCCATCTTGTTATAATTATCTTTCCTCTGCTGAACTTCCTTACCTGATTACTCAATAAGACTGTATTTACTTTATTTTTAAAAAATATGTTTGATGTTTCCTTTTTTAACACCCTTATTGAGACAAACTTTATATGCCATTTAAAGTGTACAATTTATTTTTTTTAGTAAATTCAGAGTTATGTAATCATCAACACAATTTAAGTTTAAAACATTTCAAACTCTATGAAAGGAGCTCCATATCCATTGTTATTCCCTCCCCATTTCTGAACACTATCCCCCAGGCACCACACATTTAGTTTTTTTCTGTCTACGGATTTGCCTGTTCTGGATACTTAATACAAATGGAATCATACAATATGTGATCTCTTGTGACCGTGTGCCTTCACTTCGTATAGTGTTTTCAAGTTTCATCTATGTTATTGGTATTTTATTTTTTTACTTAAAATTTTTTTTTTAATGTTTATTATTTTGAGAGAGAAAGAGAGAGAGACAGACAGCACAAGCAGGGGAGGGGCAGAGAGAGAGGGAGACACAGAATCCACAACAGGCTCCAGGCTCCGAGCTGTCAGCACAGAGCCTGATGTGGAGTTCGAACTCATGAACTGTGAGATCATGACCTGAGCCGAAGACTGATGCTTAACCCACTGAGCCCCCCAGGCGTCCCCCATTTATTTTTACTGCCAGTAATATTCCACTGTATTATGGTTCATATATATCCATTTCTCAGTTAATAGGCATTTGAGTTGTTTCTTTTTGGGCGGCTATTCTAAATAATGCTGCTATGAACATCGGTGTGCAAGTTTTTGTGTGGATATAGATGTTTTTCTTTTTCCTTATGTACACACCTAGGGGTAGAACTACATACTGGTGTCATAGTTCCCTACTGCTGCAGTAATAAGTTACCACAAACACATTGGCTGAAATCAGTGCGAATGTATTATTTGCAATTCTGGAAGTCCTGGGTTTCACTAGGAAAAATTCAAAGTGTCAACAGGGTGTGTTCCTTTTAGAGGCTCTAAGAGAGAATCTTACTGTTTCCAGGTTTTGGAGACCATTTGTATTCCTTAGTTCCTGTGCCCTTTTCCCATCTTCAAATCCAGCAAGGTAGCATGGGTAAGTCTCCCTTTGAATCTTCTGCGTCCCTGCTTCACTTACAAAGGTCCTTATGATGACATTGGACCCACGGAATAACCTTCCCATCTCAAATCCTTCACTTCATCACATCTGTAAAGTCCCTTTTGCCATGTAAAACAACACATTCACAGGTTCTGGAGACTAGGGCACGTATATGTTTGGAGGATGACGTGTTATTCTGCCTACCACACTGTGTCATATGGTAACTCTCTGTTTCACTTTTTAGGAACCACCTGTTTTCCAAAGTGGTTGGTCCATTTTCTGCTCGTACCTGCAATATAAGGGTTTTAATTTGTCCACATTCTTGCCAACACTTGTTTATTATCCATCTTTTAGATGGTAGCTATCCTAGTGAGTGTGAAGTATTATCTTTTTGTGATTTTGATTTACATGGTCCTAGCGACTAATGTTGTTGATACTCCATTAATGTGCTTATTGGCTTTTATTTATTTTATAGAGAAATGTCTGTTCATATCCTCTGTTTACATTTTAATTGTGTTGTCTTTATATTTTAAATTGTAAGACTGATTGATATATTTCGATATAAGACCCTTATCGGAGATCTTATTTGCAAATATATCTCCCATTATGCAGTTTATATTCTCACTTGATAGTATTGTTTGCAGCACTATTTTTTTTTTAATTTTCAACAAATCCAACTTCTTTGATTTTGTGTGTGTGTGTGTGTGTGTGTGTGTGTGTGTGTGTGTGTGTGTGACTTACTCTTGTAACGTTCTATTTAAGAAACCATTGGGTAACACAGATCCATAAAAATTAACTCCTATGTATCCTATAGTTCTTTGCACATATTTTTCCTTTAGTTACTTGAATGTATTTATTATAATTTCTTTAAAATCTTTGTCTTTCCAACCCACCATTTTGCCATCTTGGGTCACTGGTTATTATTGACCTTTTTTTTTTTTTTTTTTTCTGGAGTATAGATCACATTTTTCTGTTTGCATTTTTCCTAAGTTTTGATTGTGCACTAATCCTGCTGATAATACATTATGGAGACTCCTGGTTCTATCATCTTCCTGTGAAGATTTTAATTTTAACTCGTCCTTTTACTGGTTGCTCACTTTTCACTTGTGTAGACTGGATCTTTTGCTTTAATAAGGTTGTTTCTGAGATGCCCAAAAAGCTTTAGGGCTCTCTAACTTGGAGAGACTAAATCCCTAAACTTTGGTTCCTATTTGGTACTTAGTGTTGATTTTGGGTTTCATTTGGTAAGATCCAGAATGAGCCTTTTTCTGCAATATAGTTTTTATTCCTAAAGGTTGGCCTTTTTGCTTTCTCAGATAAGTACTCAAAGCATTACAAAGGTCTAAGTAAATTTTTCCACTTTAATTAGTCTGAACCTCTGATATGGTCCTTGACTGCTTGAAACCTTGTATTTCTGTTCCGTTTTCAACCCTGTAGCAGCTAATTTTTGGAAAGTTTTGTGTAATCTCATCCTGCATGTGCTCAGCCTAGCTATAATCTCGTGAATTTCAGGGGACCCCACCTAGCCTTTTAGGACCTCCCCATGCACATATCTTTGAGTTCTTCTCGTCCCTTCAGCTGCTTCAGATTCTGAACTCTTCCCCAGTTCAGCAGGAATGCTGTGTTCTGCTTAGATTCCAGTTCTCTGTACCATAGTTGGAAAATTGTCCATAGGCAGAGAATAAAGGTAGTTATAGAGATCACTTGAAGTTTCCTTCCTCTCAGGAATTATTCTGTTCTAATGCCTCTTGTTCAATGTTGGAAAACATCTTAGCCTCATATATTTTACCTAAGATTATGACTATTTGCAACTAGATGACTCGTCCATTATCAGTTGCTTCATCATAACTGGAAGTCAGAAGCTTTTGATGAGTATTTTAAATGATAGTCATCCCAACATATCTGAACGTTGGAAATCCTGTAACGTTTTCTAAGATATGTGGCAATTTCTGTTGATTTAAATTTTATTGTCTGATGTATTTTAGGTAGAAAATTTCATGGCAGTGCTCATAGTGAACATAGCTGAACGTTTTAAACACTTAAGTAGCAAATGGGGATCCAAATCTAAATTAAAATAATTATGGCTGCTTGTAACAATGCAAATACAATATATAATACTGCAAAATCTGTGTGCGTGTGTATAATTAAATGACAAATAATTCACAGCTTCTCTCCTGGACCAGGCCTGATATCTTTGTTTTAAAAACATTCCAATTTCATTAAATTGGGACAGAGGGATTTGGAATAAATGCTTTATTGAATCCAGGAAATGAAATAACTATCATGTTTTCTAGAAAAGAGATCATACTATAAATAATTTACTTTGACTCCTTTCTCACTTAACAGATATTAGATACCTTTATCTGTCAGCATATGTAGATTTATAAGATTCTTTTTGAAAAGCTTCATAAAACTCCTTCGTATTAATATACCATGAAAATTTTATGTAATTCTCTTTTGATAGACATTTAGACTACTTCCATTTTTTTCTTCTTATATAAAAAAATGAAGCACACCTACATCTGTGTGTACTGTGAGTATATTTCAGAAAAGAGCATTTCCAGAAATGAAATTGTATAAGAACATTAATCATATTTAAAAATGTAAAACATAGTGACACGCTGCCCTTTAAAACTTTGTAGTGATTTACACTCCAGTATTTATCTAACAATAAACATCGGGTATTGTTAGATACCTGTCTAACATGTCTAAAAATAAATTAGGGTGACTGCTTCCAAAGGCAAACTAGAATTTGATATGCTTTTCATTTTTCCATTCTGTTAGAGAGGATAAAGGAATCTCTTATTGCTGTAACTGTTTCTAATTTTGCTTGTGTTTCTATGTTTGGTATTTTAGTTTTATTCTAATAATTTATTTTTTATGTTTTATGTTTATGTATTTGATATACATGGACTTTATTTTTTATATGATGTGCATATGTGTGTGTAAGGACAAAGTTAGATGTTTAGTTTTCATAATTTTCCAAAGTCTGAATTTTCTTTAAATTTTTTTTTATGTATTTATTTTGAGAGAGAGAGAGAGAGAGAGAGAGAGAGGGCACCAGTGGGATAGGGGAAGAAAGACAGGGAGAGAGAATTCGAAGCAGGTACTGCACTGACAGCTCTGAGGGGCTTGAACTCACAAACTGTGAGACCATGACCTGAGCTGAGATCAAGAGTGGGACGCTTAACTGACTGAACCATGCAGTTGCCCCTGAATTTTCTCACTTTTTAATTTTGTTTTGCTCTTCTTGTACCCATAAACAATATATCTTTAATGCATATGTCAATAATACATATGCATATTTAAAAATATCTGATACAACTATTTCCACTTTGCTCTTTATTTTAGAAATTTTCTATTATCATGCATATTTTTTTCTGAGATAGATGTTTAAATAATTTCCTCAACCTCCAAAAAGTATTTTAAAATTTCATTTGAAGCTGAAATAAGTTTATAGATTTGAGATAAATAATATAGTTATGCTATTGAGTTATCTGATCTGAGAAAAGGTTTTACCTCTCTCTTTTTATTAGGTTTTCATTTAGGCACCTCAGCAGTATTTAATATCCTCTTTATATATGTAATAAATATTACTTGTACATTTCCTCCCAAGTTTTTCACTGTTTTTTGCTTGTCAACAAAATTAATATAATATTTTAAAATTATGGCAATAAATTTACTACTGTCTGTCGTTAGGAAAAATACTGTTTTATATAACTTTCACAACCAGCCACCGTATTATTTTTTTACATTGCTTATAGTTTTCTCTCTTAAGGTTTCCAAATAAACAGTCAAATCTCCTATCAGTTATGATAACATTATATTCTACTTTCTAGTATCCTTTCTTGTAAAGATAAAATGTACATTTACCCATATGTTACTAAGATAGTAGTAAGGCATAGATGCTTGATTTTATCAGCATCAAACCTATGACCATTTGTTCCTCTGACCTAATTTAATGCATTCTATTCACAGATTTCCAACAATTGGCATAGTTTGCACTCTTTTAAAGGAAACTTGCTTTTCATATCATTGCTGGATAGACATATCTATTCTTCTTTCTTGATTCTGTGGTTGATAATATGTAGGGACATTCATATGTAATGTATTCCTTCTCTGGAGTTTTGGAGACATTCCAAACTGTATTAATCAAAAGTGCTTAGGATGTAGAGTCCTTATTATTCATGCATGTCTCTTCATCTTTCCTTTCTTTTTGGTAGTAACCAGGCAAACAATTATGCTTTCTTTCTGTTACCCCTTCTTGAATGGAAGTCCATTCTTTCTATTTCCTTTAGAATTCTCTTTCACTCAGCTCTCCATCTAGCTATGCAGTGTTCCCATTAGACTCAGATTGAAAAACTGTATTTTGATCTCTTCAAAATATCTTTTGCTTGGAGGTGTTAAGGAATGAGAAGAAATGAACTGGAATACCCAAAAGTCTCAATTCAGATGTGCTGTCTCAAGACACTTGTCTGAAAAATACAATGAATTCCTTATACCTCCCTCAGTGTTTGATAGGTTCTTCTTGATTCGAGACAAGTACTGAAGCTTGAATAGAACACCTATTTCACATCAATCTTTTGCTTGGTTATTTGCTGTTTATGTGAGTCTGGTATTTGTCTCTGCAAAATGGAGGCAAAGATGCACTTCTCTCTTTGTCCCATCTGCTCTGACAAGCTTCTAAAATGCTTATTTAGGTAGCTAGTCATGGTGGCAGTGCGTGAGAGGAGAGGAGGAGGAGAAACAAAAAGGGTGGGTATGCCCCCTCTGGAGGAAGAAAAAAGGTAGGACCTAATTTAACCTACTGGTCAATTGGATCTCTTTATATACTGGGAATATTTTTTTAAGTTTTTATTTAAATTCCAGTTGGTTAACATAGGGTGTAATATTAGTTTCAGGCATACAGTACAATGATTCAACACTTCTGTACAACACCCAGTGCTCATCACAACAAGTGATCTCCTTAATCCCCATCACCTATTTAACACATCCCCCTACTCACCTACCCTCTTGTAACCATCAGTTCTCTATCATTAAGAGTCTGTTTCTTGATTGGCCTCTCTCTCTCTTTTTTCCCTATGCTCATTTGTTTTGTTTCTTAAATTCCACATATGAATGAAATCATAGGATATTTGTCTTTCTCTGACTGACTTATTTTGCTTAGCATAATACACTCTAGCTCCATCCATCATTGCAAATGGCAAGATTTCATTCTTTTTTATGGCTGAGTAATACTCAATTATACACACACACACACACACACACACAAATATAATACACACATATATATATAATATATACACACACACACACCACATCTTTTTTATCCATTCATCAGTCTGTGGACACTTGGACACTTGTACTGGTTCCATGATTGGGCTACTGTAGATAATGCTGCTATAAACATTGACGTGCATGTATCCCTTTGAATTATTATTTTTGTATTGTTTGGGTAAATACCTATAAGTGCAATGGCTGGATCAGAGGGTAGTCCTCTTTTTAACTTTTTGAGGCACCTCCATACTGTTTTCCAGACTGATTGCACCAGTTTGCATTCCCACCAACAGTCCAGGAGGGTTCCCCTTTCTCCCCTGGGAATTACTTGGTAAACCTGATATGATGTAGGATCACTGGCTGAGAAAATCTAATTTAACAATCTGGTCCTATGTGTTAGCTTGTCTTCATTTTATTCCTTCCTGGAATCTACAGAAATCTCAAAGATCTCTGGTTCTGTTCAGTGCATCATGATATATAGCTTTCTAAAAATAAAACACAAATTATCTAGTGCAAATCCTCTACTCTTCAGTGGTAATGAGATGAGATTTAGGTTTCTACTCTTATCTCTAAATCCCTTTGCTCTCTCTGTTACATTCCTAACAAGAGCCATGTTATAGTGGAAATGTGATAGATGAAGAAATTAATATGGCATGATTGGCACTTGAGGTATCTGTAGGATCCAACACAGATGTAAATAAGAGAAGTAGGAAACCAGAGAGTGAGAGAAAAACTTATCATTTCAGAAATGTGTAGGAGAATTGCATGAAATAACTTAAATTTGTACTTCAAATGAAAATATTTATTGAGTGCTTATTTGGTGCCAGATATTATACCAAAGACACATTTTATCATTTCTTTATGGAAAAAACTTGATAATATATTATGAAGTAGGCTGATTGAAAGATGTAGATTTGGCTGAGCCAAGCCTTGTCTAGGATTTTCTAGGATTTCTAGCCAGGCCCAAATTTCTTTTAATGCCAATAAACAGTATAACTACACCAATGAAAGTTGAGAGAAAATTCATCCAACTATCCATTCTTTCAATAATCAAATGTTTATTGAGCATCTCTTACAGGGCACACGTGAGACTTAACAAGAGCCATGTTATAATGGAAATGTAATAGATGAAGAAATTATGGCACATGTGAGATTTATGTATATTAGAGAATAGATAGACATATCTTCAAGTAGTTTATAGTCTAAAAAGAGTTAATGAAACATAAGCACACAAATAAGTGCATAATCATAAACTGTCATAAATACCCTGAAGGAAGAAAGTGTGGGCTTTCAGTTGTTTCTAATGACAGTGGTAGAAAGACCTCATTCAAGATGAAACTCTGTCAGGCAACATCTGGGTGGCTCAGTTGGTTAAGCTCCTGACTCTTGATTTTGGCTCAGATCATGATCTCATGGATCAGGAGATCAAGGCTCACATCAGGCTCTGTGCTGACAGTGTGGAGCCTGCTTGGGATTCTATCTCTCCCTCCTTGCCCCTCCCCAACTCATGCACACATGAGCTCTCTCTCTCTCTGTCAAAATAAATAGATTAAAAAAAAGATGAAGCTATGTCAGTATAGTCCTACTATGTTGATTAAAGGAAAGAAAGCCAAGACTTTCAGTGACAACCAGAGAGAAAGATTGAGTCATGAAAAATATCCCTCAATCAAGTTCATCACCAAAAATAGTAAAAAAGAAACTTCATCATAGTATGTTAAAATATTTAGCTAAACCTGGTTAAATGAATTTGGTGCTTAGAAACAGAGTTTTATCTCATGGTTTCTTTATACTGTAACTCCTCTGAGTAGTTGTAATGCTGATGTAATTCAAAATACTGTAACAAATTCAAGTACTGAACAATAGCACAACATATTCTTTATGACTTTAAAAGACAGCACTGAGGAGAAATAAAAGAGCTCTATAAATAACCCAAATGTGTGGCAGAGGGAAGGAGCTAGCCCCTTCCAATACTTTAGGTGATGGAATGTCCCTGTAACACCATTCGAAAAGGGAATCAATGAGTGCCACAAGATTTAAGTGGCAGGTGGAAGAGTATATATTATTTCTATTTATCACTTCAACAATGGCAGAAAAACCATATTAAGCTTATGGATATCTTTTCTTTACCACATATTTGCCAAGGGCCCAAAAGTGACATTTCTGGCTGCTTAGTGAAAAAGAATATGATGATACTACCTTCCCAATTAGCATATTTGGCTAAGGCATTTTTTTTCTAGTTGTATTGATATATAGTTGACATACAACACTATGTTAGTTTAAGGTATACAACCTAATAATTTGATGTATGTATATATTGCAAAATGATTACCACAATGACTTTAGATAACATCCATCATCTCATAGAGTTATGTTTTTCTTGTGATGAGAACTTCAAAGATTATTCTCTTACCATCTCTCAAATAAACAACACAGTATTGTTAACTGTAGTCACCATGTTGTACATTACATCCCCAGAACGTATTTATCCTATAACTTAAAGGTTGTACCTTTTGAACATCTTCATCTGTTTTCCTCGCCTCCAACTCCCCACCTCCAACAACCATCAGTCTGTTCTCTGTTTCAATGAGCTTTTTTTTTTTACACTCCACATATGGGTGAGGTCGTACGGCATTTGCTTTTCTATGACATTATTTTTTTTTAATGTTTACTTATTTATTTTGGGAGAGTGGGATGGGAGGGCAGAGAGAGAAGGGGATAAAGAATCCTAAGCAGGCTCTGTGCTGTCAGTGCAGAGCCCTACATGGGGCTCAGTTTGACAGACCATGAGATCATGATCTGAGACAAAGTCAAGAGTTGGATGTTTAACTGAATGAACCACCCAGGCACCCCTGATACTATTTTTAAGTGACAAAGATATGATTGTGGCACAGAGGGAGAAAAGGGAGGGGAAATATCTTGGGAGCCAGTTACATGTCCTCAGTGAACTTATTTAGAAATAACCCAAAGGGGTCTTGAGTTTGAATGTATGTAATTGATGCGTTATGCTCATGGTATTAAAAACAAAATAAGACAGATTTCAAAGATGCATACAGCTTTGAAAAAAAGTGTTGGAAAAGGTATAAATAAGTATGTAATCAAAATGAAAGTGGATACAGCTGTATGATACACTGACCGTTTTCCAAGGAATCTTTATCTCCCCCCCCCATCTCTCTGTTTCAGAATAGGAAGCATATTGAGAAATTATTCATGCAAGAGAAAGAATGTCTTTATTTCTTCTTGCTTTTGAACAGAACTGAAGGTGTGGCAGGGACACCCATGGAAACATAGCATGACTAGATGTCTTAGTGAAGTTTCTGAATGTTTAAACATTTAAGATTTGAGACCTCCTTGGTATGAGAGTCTAATTCATTTTGGCAGTTGACAGTTTGTTGGCAGTTTACACTTGGTAAGTGCATCTGACTCTGTCATCCTGTTTTCACGAGCTACCTACCTGTCACATTGTGAGTGGCCTTCCTTCCATTTCACAAAGGCTGTCTTTTTCATATTCTTGTCCTCATGGAGATTTAAAGTGACTGTCTGGTGAAAGGCCACATAATCAGTCTTTGTGATGACACCATGCCTGCACTCTAAGTATCAAAATATCATAAATGCAATAGTAAAAGAACATACTGATTCAGAATTTGTTGTTTAAGTTATAATCTAGTACTGAGTGGACATTGAACCTAAGGCATATGTTAGCAATCTGTGATTTTATGTGTTGTGTGTATGTTTTTTAACTTAGAATCTGTTGTTCCACAATAAATGAATGAATCACAATGGAAGAAATAAAAAGATGAAAATATATAGGGAGAAACAATTATTTAAAATCCTGGAAGTGGATATATCGTTAACCCTCCCAAGCACTTCTGTGAAAGGGGATTTATATGATCCTGAGATCTGTCAAGTGATAAAGACAGGGATGCACAAGGAGAATCTTGATGTCCTTGTGATCATGTTGCTAGCAAAATTGCTTGTAGCTTCAGTGACTCCAGAAGCAGGCTAGATGATGAAGGCTGGCACAACATCATGAAAGAGAAAGTTCAGAGAAGAAAGGAAACGAGTTAGAAAATTCTTGGATCACTGCAGAAGACATTTTGCTCCTGACAATGTAGCCTGCGAACACACTAGAATAGTATTCATGCTGTAGAGGGCAGTCGGGCTATTTGAGGAGTAAAAGGAACTACAGGCATCAGAACAAGTAATATGTGTTGTACCACATGAGAGCTGAGAGGTGTAGCAAGAGTAAAGAAGGGAGATCTCACCTCAGATTTCGCCTCAAACAGAATTAACTTTGTATGAACATAACTTCTCAGCCTTGGTAAATCTAATAAGTCGTCTCTGAAATCTTTTAAAATGCCTAGCCTAGCATATAATCAGAGAAGCAGGGTTGGAAATATGATTTTCATATCACCAGCAAGTAGGATTCCCAAGTTTATGTTTTTTTTTTTTTTTTTTCCCAGAAGTTAAGGTTGTTCGGAGAAAACTTAGGAGCGTAGTGCATTCATATCTTCAGTATTTTCAAAATCATGAAAAATGAAAATTAAAACAAAAAGATGTTTGATGGCCAGAAATTGACATTTAACCAAGCCATAATATAAAAAAAAAATTTTAATGATCTTGATCAAAAGTTAATAGTAAGATTAGAGAAACATTTCAGCATTCCACAGCCCCGGTAACATTTGCCTGGTGGTACCAAGTGACTTCCAGGTTATCAACTATATGTCAGGCATGAAAAGAGTTACTTTTGGAGAGAATGTTAAAACAAAGAAACAGAACTGAAACACACTCAGTATTAATCACATCAGAAATTATTAGGATTAGAAATACTTAACCTGGGAAGAGAACAGAAAGATAGAGATTTTAGTGTTTTAACAACTGAATTATTAGTCCATAGTTAAGTATTAAAAATAAAACTGACACTGACTCTATCAATAAATAATTCATTGCTGCCAAGAGAAATTTTATTAAAATTGAAATTGAGGATTATCAAAAGAACAATGATAAAGACTATGTATGAAGAAGTGTTTTATTGTAAAGATTAAAAGCCATGGTAAGAGAAGAGATAATTTAGTTTATTTCAACACACAAAAAAGGGATTAGAAACCAAAAGCCACTCTTGTTTGAAAACTAAAAGTCTGAGAATTACTTCAAGCAGGCAATAAAGACTGCCAGCCAATTTTTATTAAAAATAAGGAAGAAGATAAAAGGAAGCATTAAGAATGCAAGCATAAATCACAACATATCAATTATATGAACATGAAGACTAGCGAGGAGAATGAAGTCTTTCTAGACCCCTATTATTAACAAAATATTAAATATATTCATTTGAAAAGCCTATATCAGAAAGAGTGAAATAAGTCAGACAGACAAAGACAAATTCCATGTGATTTCTCCTGTATGTAGAATCCAGAACCAAAAAAAAGGCTTACAGTTGGAACAGATTGGTGGTTGCCAGAGGTGGGAGGTAGGGGTTAGGAGAAAATAGGTGAATGGTTTCTTTTAGTTCTTAATTTTTAGTTCAAACAATTTTCTTTAAGTGAGCAAAAGGGTGAGTTGTATGTTATGGGAATTAGATTCAGGAAAGTTATTTTTTTTTTTTTTCTAGTGAGAAAAAACTTGAAAGTCTTCACAAAAGAGTGTAGTTGGCCAATAAACATATGAAAATGTGCTCAATGTCATCAGTCACCCAGACAATGCAAATTAAAGCTATCATGAGATATTATCTACCAGAAGGGCTAAAATTAAAAAAAAAAAAGACTGATAGGACCAAATGTGAGTGACATGGACAGCAGTTAGATTTCTCATGCTTTGCCGGCATGAGTAGAAAACTGGTGATATTTCCCAAAGCTGGACATATACATCCTATGACCTACCAGTTCTCCTCTTATGAGTAAGTGTATATGTTGACCAACCAATAAGAATGAGAATAATTATAGCAGTATTTATTATAGCTTCAAATTAAAATAATCCAAATACCTATGAATAGTAGGTAGAAAACATAAACTCTGGTATATTCTGTGGTGGAATACTGCATAGCATTTTTAAAAATTTTATTGAGTGGGAGAGTGAAAGAGAGAGAAAGCGAGCGAGCGAGGGAGGGACAGAGAGAGAATCCCAAGCAGGCTCCACACTCTGTGTAGAGAGCCTGATGTGGTACTCAATCCCATGACAGTGAGACTAAGACCTGAGCCGATATCAAAAGTCAGCTGCTTAATGGACAGAGCCACCCAGGCACCCCACTACATAGCATTATAAAAAAGAACCATAACGGATACATATTGTACATATTGTTACTAAGTACCCATGTTGGTACATGGATTAATCAAACCAAAATAATCCTGAGCTGAAAAGACCAGACACAAAAGGATACACACTTTTGGATTTCATTTTTCCAAGTATAAGTACAGCAAAACCACTCTAGTAAGATAGATGTCAGACTAGTGGCTACTTTTGGGGAGTACAAACTGGGAAGGGTCACAAGGGTGCTTTTGGAGTAACATTTAGAGATACTATATAGTGACTTGGGTGGCCATTACATGAGTATATCAATCTACTTAAAATGAATGTATTATACTAAATGTATATTCTGCCTCAGTAAAAATTTTAGATAAGCAAGTAAATAAAGTGATCTCATTTTGCTCCATGATGGCACAAACCATGCCTTATTTACCTATTTGCACCTTGCAGGACCTAATAATGCCTGTTCAGTGTTTGATGAATTTAATTAGATTAGCCAAGTAGTTCCACCTATATGATCTTTTTATTTAGTATTTATTTATTTTTGAGAGAGAGAGAGAGACAGAGTGTGAGCAAGGGAAGGGCAGAGAGAGAGGGAGGCACACAATCCATAGCAGACTCCTGGCTCTGAGCTGTCAGCACAGAGCCCAATGCAGGCCTCAAACTCACAAACCACAAGACCATTACCTGAGCCGAAGTTGGACGCTTAACTGACTGAGCCACCCAGGAGCCCCTATATGATCTTAACTAAATGATTTCAGTACAGTATATCTGACTTCTCAGTAGAACTGTGTACTTTCTGCAGAACGCTTTTAAATTCCTAATGCTATCATGTTTAAAATATCTCTTTTTTTTTCCAAAGAGGGAAATAGGAGCATTTGCATATTGAAAAATAACTCCATTTGCAGGGTTTAACAAATTCACATTAAAAAAACAGAGGAAATTTTGCATATGCTTTGAGGATTCTGATAGATTGTTTTGTAATATGGTAGAAAAAGTCAGAAGTTTTGCCCTTGTTTTGTACTTTCAGATATCCATTTTCTCAAAAACTCCTTAATGGTACGTACAGAGTACAAAATGTTATTTGCACATACTGACTCTATGAACCATGCTGAAATTACAGTAATTCGCATCATGTATCTTACAGTACATAATGGACAATAGAGTTAAGGAGTATAGAAGAGAGAAGGACAAAGGACTATAAGGAAAATTTAACTGAGATAGGGAAGTTTAAATTTTGTGTGTCCAGGCACATTGGTAGGTCTTTTTTTTTTTTTTTAATTTTTTTTCAACATTTATTTATTTTTGGGACAGAGAGAGACAGAGCATGAACGGGGGAGGGGCAGAGAGAGAGGGAGACACAGAATCGGAAACAGGCTCCAGGCTCCGAGCCATCAGCCCAGAGCCCGACGCGGGGCTCGAACTCACGGACCGCGAGATCGTGACCTGGCTGAAGGCGGACGCTTAACCGACTGCGCCACCCAGGCGCCCCGGTAGGTCTTTTAAGTAACCTACATAGTAAACCATCATGACGTCAGGAGCTGTACAGATAGATGTTTGGCAAATATTTTATTAAAGTAGACCTACAAAATATCTTATATTGAATATTGAGAGGGGACTGGATCTAAGAAACGTACGACTAGAAGATCCTTTTGTCCGTAAATAACTTCTAACTTCATATCCAACTTCCCTCATCTTCTCTGATTTTGTACGTAACATCTAATAGAAGTAGCAACTGTTCCCATGAGCTTTGTAGGTGACTGTTCAGTTTCTGGTTAAACGAATTGCCTTGTCAGCTACTTATGACAAGATCTGAAAATTCTAGCTACTGACATTTTTAGGAAATTAAACCTTAATTTGGTTAAAATATATATCTTCATGTAACTTTTCACATGGGGCTTTATTTTGTGCCACAAAAAACTAAGTGTTCTCACATGCATGCTATAAAATATTTGAAAGTATATTTGTCCTTTTCAAATTGAATATCCTTGGTTATCTTCTATGGTTTCTTCAGTGGTTTCTTTATAAATTCAGCTTAGATAACTCTGAATTGCCATACACAAAGAACGCCACATTGTGAATCGTATACATCATTTGTTAAAATTGAAGATGAAACTGTAAGAAAAATTTCAAAGTAATATTATACTTCCTCTGTTGCCTATTATGAACTAGTTTCATTAGACCAATCCTTGTCCTACAAACAACTAAAAATCTGAATCAATCTCTGTCTTTTTGTCTACACACACACACACACACACACACACGTGCGCGCACACACGGATATTAATTCAGGCCAGTCATTGTAGTATCCAGGACTCCTTTAATGGGCAACTTTGTTTTGAGGACTCCACACAAGGCTGCATGAAATATTCTTAAAACTGTGGTCTAGTCGGATCTTTTCTACAAATACTTCCTGTTTCAGCCTCTCCTTCACAGGAGTTAGACTTAAAAGACTCTCCCACCTTCTCTCTTTTTTTCACAAGCATTCCCGCCAATGAATGTGTTCAGTTTGTTTGTTTGTTTGTTTACTTATTTATTGTCTAATCTTGTCTTTGTGTCCAATTCTTGGAGGACCCAAACTAAGAGCCTGGCATTCAATGGTGCATCTCTCCTCTACTTGTGACAGGAGGCTCAGAGACTAAGGACAGGTTTCACCAGTCCCACAGAGCCAGAAAGGGGAGAAAAAAATGGAGTTAAGTGAGTGGATAGGAGAAACGTCTGGAAATATCCTGGTCTCTTACAGGAACCTCTGAAATCCATAAAGTTCTATGCACAGCCTGAAATGGAAAATTTTCAATTGGCCCAATCCATTTATTTTTAAGATAATTTCTTCTTAGACTCACTTCTTGTCAGAATCAAAAGTAAATGCTTTCTTGAACAGTAAAGCATAACTCAGACACTAGGTTTTATTACAGTTTTTCAAGTATAATACATAGTTATTAACCAATAAATATCCAGGCATACAAGAAAACTACCAAGAGAATAAGAAACAAGGTAACAAAACCATACTCAATTCATATCATGGCGTTATTAGAGGTAATATTTAAAATAATTATGATTGATATGTTAAAGAAATTAATTTTTTTTTGTTTATTTATTTTGAGAGAGAGACAGCACAAGTATGAGCTGGGTAAAGGCAGGGAGAGAGGGTGAGAGAGAATCCCAAGCAGGTTCCATGCTGTCAGCGCAGATCCCAACTTAGGGCTCGATCCCATGAACCATGGGATCATGACCTCAGATGAAATCGAGTCAGATGCTTAACTAACTGAGCCACCCAGGCATCCCAGAAATTAAATATTAATATGAATTTATTTGGCTAAGAACTGGAAACTGTAAAAAGACATCAAGTGGATATTACATAAGATAAAATATAGAATTAAAATAGAGAAATAAATGGATGGGTTTAATAGCCAGTTAGATAAATTTAAAGAGAAAACAAATTAAAGGTACTTTAGTAGAAAATATCCAAATGGAAGCATAAACAGTCAAAAAGGAAAAATAGAGAAATGACTATGATATATCGAACATAGTGAAAAAATCTAACTTATGTGTCATTGGAGTTAATGAATTTTAAGGGAAATGAGCAGATACGATATTTAAAAAGATAATAATTGATATTGCCTAAAAATGATTGACAACATCTAGAATGGAATAAAAGATACTATAACATGTCTGGTTATAACCAACAGGAACTAGATAAATCCCCACATATTAAATGACTTTTAAAAATAGAAAATGATATGAAATAAGCATCTGCAGGCACTGAACCACAGACAGCATAAGACACTGTGCTTCCTGAAGGAAGGGGAATGAACCCTGTGAGACCAACGACTGCTAAGCCGGTAGCCTGGTTAGAGTTTCCAGGCTGCAGCGGGGAAGGGATCCCAAATAGAGATTCACAGGGTTCATAATTGGAAAAGTCCACAAGAGCTAGGATTTGTGAAGCAAAGTGCCAGAGAATAGCATTATATGTTGCTAGGAAATTGAAATTGTTACTTTCTCTCTCCTCAAAAAACAACAAACCACACACAAAAATAAAACAGAAAGTACAACTCTAGGCATAGATGGCTACACTGGCAAATTGAACTAAAATTTTTAGAAGAAAATAATACCAAATCTGTATCATTTCTTCCAGAAAATAGGAGATGAGGAACTGCTTCTCAGTTCATTCTCATCGGTATACACTACCTGGTAGCACAAAGACATTAGCAGAAGAGAAAACCACAAATACTTTTCATGAACATAGCTATACACGTTTTCATCAGAATAGATCAAATGGAATCCAAAAATATCTAAAAGCTGTAACAGGTTGGGACTAAGCAAGGTTTATTTCAAAATTGAAGATTATTTTAACATTCTAAAATCAATTTTTAAGAATGGACCTCAGTGGGAGACAGAAAGAAAATTTTTATACTGGATGTGAAGGTATATTATTCACTGCACCTTCTAGTAGTTTCATACTTGTCTCTTAGTATATGCCTATTGTATTGAGTTGAGAATTCAGTCTATGATCCTATTTGCAGGAGGAGAATTTGATATGATGTTCATTTTGGAGCTAGAAAGGTATTGCTATTGTATTCCCTGTGGATTGTCCTAAGATTTAAGAGGCAAGGATTTAAAACAATTCCAGAGAATAGCTGAAAGCAGAAAAGACAAGAAATTGCACAGGCTGGCTAAAAGTTGTAAGAGAAACAAACAGACAAGCTTTCTGAAAATATGGCCAAGATACTGATAGGTAGATTGAAAATGGAGGAGTAGAGAAACTGAAAATACATCTGTCTTTGAGTACAGAATCGAGGCAATGGAAATGAAATTGAAGACTAGACAGAGGCCTTTGAAATAAACTCAGGGTAAGTGGACAAAACAATGGAAGACAAAGCTTACCACAGCCACATGACAAGAATAACAGGAAATCAAAGGCAGGAACAATAATACCAATAGTGAAGAAATATGCCAGTTCCTGACAGATACTGCTTGTTTGCCTCAGGGTAATAGGTTGCTCTTTCAGCAATGAAATGGGAAATGGAGGAGACAAGTGAAACATCGGGATGAAAAGGGCCATTAAACGCTCTTGTCCGGACCCAGAACAAAATCAGAAAGCGAAGTTACAATTACATTTTAAAGACATTGTATTGTTTCAAGGCTAATATTATTTTTAATGTGTACATTTAACAATACCTATTCAATTGTCAGTATGTAAATAATTTCTACTGGGAACAAGTAAGCAGTAGTGATCATTAAACATGACTAATCTGTTAATGGGTAGATAGTTTATATTGTGTAAAGAGGCAACTATGAAATGTATCATCTATAATATTTATTGTTTTCTGTATTACTGAACTGTAATTAAAAAATTTTTTCAACATTTATTTATTTGTGAGAGACAGAGCGTGAGCAGGGGAGGGGCAGAGAGAAGAACACACAGAATCTGAAGCAGGCTCCAGGCTCTGAGCTGTCAGCACAGAGCCTGACACAGGGCTTGAACTCACAAACCCCAAGATCATGACCTGAGCCAAAGTTGGATGCTTAACGGACTGAGCCACCCAGGTGTCCCTGAACTGTAATTTTTTTCAGGACAGAATCTTAACTTAATCATCTTTGCTTTCCCTATAGAACATAGTACAGTGGCTTGCACCAGCTAATTCAATAAAGATCTTTACATACATGCAAATAAAAAAGACAAAGAATGAACCTCAACCCTTACCTCACACCATATGCAAAAATTAACTTGAGAAGGATTATAAACCTAAATTTAAGATGGCCAAAACTATAAAAATTCCAGGGAAAATATAACAGAAAATCTTAGTCACCTTGAGTTAAACAAAAAAAGCAACACTTCAAAATTACTACCTATTGTTCTTCAAAAGACTCAGTTAAGAAAACAAAAACAAAAACCATAGATATGGAGTTAATATTTGCAAAATACATATCTGATAAAAAAAACTTACATATAAAAACTATAAAGAACTCTTAGAACCTAATACATTTAAAATGTAATAAAACTAAAACACTGAGACACCAGTTTTTAAAATAGTAAGACTTCAATAGACATTTTACCAAAGATATGTAGTTGGCAAATAGGCACATGTAAATATATTAAATGCCATCGGTCTTTAGGAAACCACAAAGAGATACCACTAGAATGGTTTAAATTACCAAGTCTGAGTATATCAAGTGATGCAAGAGGCTGGCTCTACGAAAATCCTTATCTACTGCTGCTGGATTTTCAAATGAATATAACCACAATGCTACAAATATTTGGCAGTATTGCAAAAAGGTAAACAGAAAGCTATCTTAGTTTTGACATATAGAGGCATTCTATCACCCGAGAGTAATGAAGAGTATTAAACGCATATATCCACACAAAGAACTATATACAGATGTTCACAGGACCTTTATTTGTAACATCCTTCAACTGGAAACAACTCAAATCTCCGTAACCAGAGGGAGGAATGAACGCATTTCAATATATCCATTCAATGGAATATTTCTCAGCAACAAAAAGGGACAAATTATGGATGCACACAAAAACAAAAGTGAATCTCGAAGTAACTAAGTTGAGTAAAACAGACAAAAGAGAACTTTAGGTAATTCAATTTGATGAAATTCTATAAAATGCAAAGTAATCATTAGTGATAGAAATAGATTAGTGGTTGCCTGGAGACTGAGGTGGGGGGAGTGGTGAATTACCAAGGAGTTAGGAAACCTTGATGGAGAAAAAAATGTCTTTTATTTTGACTGCTACATGGGTGTATCTGTATGTCAAAACCCATGAAATTTTGCACTCAAGTATGTTCAATTTGTTGTATGCCACTTTTATAACTCAATAAAGCTACAAAAAGAATCAGAGGGGTGCCTGGGTAGTTCAGTCAGTTGAGCTTCTGACTCTTGATTTTGGCTCAGGTGGGACATGCGATTGAGGCCTGAGGTGGGCTCTGTGCTGAGCATGGAGCCTGCTTAAGATTCATTCATTCTTTCATTCTCTTTCCTTCTTTTTTTCTTTTCTTTTCTTTTCTTTTCATTTCTTTTCTTTTCTTTTCTTTTCTTTTCTTTTCTTTTCTTTTCTTTTCTTTTTCTTCTCCCTTTCTTCCCTTCCTTTCCCTTTCCTTTCTTTTCTTTCTTTCTTTCTTTCTTTCTTTTTCTTTTCTTTTCTTTTCTTTTTTCTTTTATTTCCTTTTTCTTTCTTCTCTTTCTTTCTTTCTTCCTTTCCTTTCCCTTTCTTTCTTTCTTTTCCTTTCTTTCCTTTTCTTTCCTTTTTCTTTCTTCTCTTTCTTTCTTTCTTTCTTTCTTCATTTCCTTTCCCTTTCTTTCTTTCTTTCTTTCTTTCTTTCTTTCTTTCTTTCTTTCTTTCTTTCTTTCTTTCTTTCGTTCTTTCTTTCTCTTCCTTCCTTCCTTCCTTCCTTCCTTCCTTCCTTCCTTCCTTCCTTCCCTTTATCTCTCTTTCTCTCCCTTTCTTTCTCGCTCCCTCTCTTTCATCTGCCCCTCTCCCCTGCTCATATTCTCTCTTTAAAAAATGTGAAATTTAAGTGGGATAGGTGCTAAGAAAACCACATCTGGCACATGGTAACTAAAATGTAAAATTTAGGGCCTCTGGGTGGCTCAGTCGGCGAAGCATCTGACTTTGGCTCATGTCATGATCTCACCGTGAGTTCGAGCCCCACATGAGGTTCTGTGCTGACAGGTCAGAGCCTGGAGCCTGATTTGGATTCTGTGTCTCTCTCTCTCTCTGCCTCTCCCCCGCTTGCGCTCTCTCTCTCTCTCTCTCTCTCTCAAAAAACAAACATTGAAAAAATTTAAAATGTAAAACTCAGACAAACAGAAAATTTTCTAAGACGCGCTTCCTCAAAGAAAACAAAGAGGACATACTATCTTCAGAGGAGAAACAATAAAACTGGCAACCCATTTCTCAATAGAGACAATGGAAGCAGAAGACCGAAAAAAGAAGAAAGAAAAAAAGGAAAAAAGAAAAATGGCATTTTGAAAGTCATTTTTAGTAGAATAACTGCTAGAACAACTAACCTAGAATTCTGTAACTGATGAAAATGCTCTTCAAAAATGAAGACATTTTCAGATAACAAAATCTGAGAAAATATTACTGGCAGACCTGCACTAATGGAATTATCGAAAGGAGTATTTCAGGCAGGAGAAAACCGATCCTAGATCCCAGGTCAAAAATGAAGGCGAAATGATGAGCTATGAAAATGGTAATTACATGGGCAAATGAAAATTATCTGTATAAAACAAACCATAGTATGTTTGTGCTTGTAAATATTATTACACATTTATATATACACACAATTAAATATAAGACAATATTATTACATTAGCTGAAAGGATATTGAATGTGGTTAGCATATTGTAAGATCTTTCCATTAAGTAAGTGATAAAATTGCTTATATTTATTAAATTTTAATAATTCACAAATGTATGTCATAATATCTAGGGTGACCCTTAAGAGAATATAAAGAGAATGGATACTTAATAGGCTAATAGGTGGGTAAATGTAAAATTTAAACCACTGGTTAATTACAAAGAAGAAAAGAAAGGAGGAAGAAATATAGAACAGGTAGTATAAAGAGAAAACTAATAGTAATAAGGCGAATTTAAATTGAAATATATCAGTAAGTACCCAATTAAAGTGATAACAGTCAGACTCAACTTAGGAAAAGAAACAAAACAAACAAAAGCTTCATTAAATGTTGTTTAAAAGATTATATATTTAAGGGTTTACAATTTCAACCTTTGAATACAATAAAAATCTTTTGAGGATCCAACTTGGGTCAGATCCACAGTTTCTATTATTCAAGGCCTGAAAAGACAAGTTACCTATTCTCTGAGATACTCAATTTCTTTTTATAAATATATCTAGGCTAAAACTATCAGAAAAGAAATACTGATACATGCTTTTAATAATAGCAAATTAAATGGAGCCTATTTCTTTATTTGCAATTCTATTTGCATTTAAACTTATTTGGGAGGTCATACATATGCCTCAAAATATATTGCTGTGATTCTATTTTTGAGCTCGGCAGGTAAGCGTATTTATGCAGAATTAGCATGAATGGACCAGTTTGCAGCATCTGTTCGGTGCAATGTGGCTTTCCTCCAGGGTGAAAATGTCAACATAGTATAGCAACTTTTTGCAAAAGGGAAAAGTGAACTTTTATTGTTTCTAGGCAGACATAAATATCATAGGCAGTGTCATGACAGACTGATTAATGGACTCAGAAGAGAGGGGAGAAAATGGATCACTTGTATCATTTGACCAGTCTTGCACATTCTTTCCTAATTTTCTAGTTGTGCCAAAACATGTTTGTTTGTTTTTTTTCTTACATTGAAGGATCCATCTAGTTATTCATTGTGAGCACTGTGTGTTAAAGAATGTCACGTTATTATATGAAACTCTATAGAGTAGAAGATGCTGAAATGCTTAAGGTGTAAGTCAGATATGGTTCTATCTTCAAGAAACAGAGAAAGAGAGAGAGACAGAATGCAAGTGGGAGAGGGGCAGAGAGAGGGAGACAGAATTCGAAGCAGACCCCGTGCTATCAGCACAGAGCCTGATGCAGGGCTTGAATCCATGAATTGTGAGGTCATGACCTGAGCCGAAGTCAGACGCTCAACCTACTGAGCCACCCAGCTACCCCTGTTATATAGCTTTTATATGCATTTATAATATGTCATATAAATTCATATATATTTATATATATTGGTATGAAAATAAATGTGTATATGTAAGCAATAGATACACATATATAAACACATACATATATTTGGATACACATATAATTAAGCATGCAAATGTTAAATATATAGATATATTTATATAAACGTATTAAAATATATAACTACGTGTAAACATACAAAAATAAATACATATGCATGCGCACACACACACACAGTTCCATTCTAATCAGACTTCTATCACCATAATATAAAAATATATTCTAAATATCAACAGAAATTCATATTACCATTTATGATAAATGATCGATTGCTCTCTGTTTGGTGTATGAGCACTGAAATAAACAGTCTTGAATATGGCCTGCCTTTAAATTAACTCAGTTTTTATTACAGTCAAAATGAGCTTTACCGAATTCTAATTGTTTTTAGTCCATCTTCGTAAATGTAACCTGCTCAAACACTATTGTCTCTCTGAGTATGAAGTATTCTCTTTCTTAATAGAAAGATTGGTTTTCCAGTGGAATGTATTTTTAAAACGTTACAGGTAGTAGAACCTTCAAACCAACTTCTTAAACTCGATCACTTGTCAAATGAAAGGATGCTTCCAAAAACTTAAAAAATATGTGTTAGTCATTGAAATTTGGATTGGATAGGCAGAAAAATTACAATCAGTTTAACATGAGAGAAAACAATCTTCACTAGTGCCAAAAAGAAAATGTTTTTTTTTTTTTCTGTTTACAACAATATATTTTCTGCCTGAATTTATTTTGATCTTAATTTCTTATCTAAGCACCTTGTTATCTCAAGCTGCTGAACTCCACTGGTAATTACACCTTATTTCAAACGTGAAGATTTGTGTGGTGTAGGGCAAAAATATATCAACTCTTTCAATGCTTTGAACCTGATTGAATGCCTGAAAATCATACATTTTAAGTTATAACTTGGACTGTAAACTTCTGATAAAATGTTAAGGTGACTTACTGAAAAAAAATTCTTCTTAAGCTTGTCAAGGAGAGCAAAAGTAATTTTAATGTAAATTAGTCATAAATAAGTCAGAAGTATATGGATTAAACACAGGTAATTATGTTTTTAATGTCAGGGAAAATTGGGAAGTAACTGAGGTTCAGCTTATTTAAACTCTAACATATTTTGTAAGGTTTGAGATGATAGCCAACATGAAGTGCTTTTCATTCCATTTATCAAAGTGTAGGTAATGAGAAATAAACTTAGTTTGAATCATCAGCATGTACATTTACTATCATTATCCCCATTTCTGTCACATAATAATGTTATATGGGAGACTACACAGATCAACATGGCTTTATACTCATGGACTTATTGTGAGAAATGAAAAGGAGAGAGAATAAAATGTTCTTAAAAGAAAAAAAAAGTATCGGTAGAGGTGATATAATGAAAAACATGTTTTGTTATAGGGACTGTTAAGGGATGACGCAGTCCCTGCCTCCCTCCCTGTCTTCCCTTCCCTTCCCTTCCCTTCCCTTGCCTTCCCTTCCCTTCCCTTCCCTTCCCTTCCCTTCCCTCCTTCCTTCCCCCCCCCCCCACTCCTCTTTTTCCTTCCTTTCTTTATCCTTTGTTCCTTCATTCTTAAGATTTCCATCCTGATGCTTTGGTACAGTGTGGACCATATGGTCTCCATTTCCTTACAATGATCTACTCTTATTGGTTTAAGTTACACTATGTTTGTTTTTCTTCCTATTGTCAATAGACAGTAAGATACTGTTCCTAGCGACGGGTCCTAGGATACTTATTATTGTTCAGTAAACTCATAGAAAAAAATAATATTTTTACCAAATATGAATAGCAGTATTAATGATTATTAACTTTTCCCTCAAAAATAATATTCCAGTATGTTTCCTTCCCCACTCACAAGTAGCATCTTTTCCAAAGTGACTTATGTAGAACAGGAAACTGAATGCTAGAGCTGGGCCTCAAGAGTTCTGAGAATCGCATGAAGGCAAGAGTTGGTAGAACAGAGAGAGTAGACTTAAGAGCAAAGAGGGATGAATCTTCTTTCCAGAATAAGTAAAACACATAAAACACAACTACTGATAATGAGTCTGAAATTCAAATGTGTCTTCTTTGGCATAGAACTGGTGATGAATGAAGAAAGCAACATCTTTTTTTGGTTGGCACGTTTTCAAAGTGTGCTTCCAGAAAACCAGACATTTGGCAGTAAGAGATCCCGAACATTCTAACGAATGTGTGAATTTTTCTCTTTTCATTTGAACTGAGGGATGCCATTTCAGCCTCTGTGTACATAAAACAATCTATCCATGTGTATCATGTTTTAGTCCCCAGGTTTATCACTCTTCCCTCTCTATTTTGATCATATAAACCCATAGCTTCCAATATCTGTTGACAGTTGAGTGTGTGTGTGTGTGTGTGTGTGTGTGTGTGTCCAGGGTCCTGGCCTGGGTAATATGATAAAACATGTAACATCTTATATTGTCAAATTGCAAAGAAGTGTCAAAGAAAGACCTTTGAAGGCATTCCACTGCCAAATCTGAAATAATTTGAGCGTTAAAAAAATCATGTTGCTAAGATACTAGATCTTGAAAGTTTTTATTACAAGGGGGGGGTGGGGAAACAAACATTTGTAACTGTGTGTGGTGATGGGTGTTAACTAGACCTACTATGATCATTTTGTAATATATACAAGTACTAAATCGATAGATTATACCCCTGAAACTAATGTAATATAAAAAACTTTCATAAACTTTTATAACTTTTTGATTAAAATGTAACTCTGTGAGTCCATAGTGAAGTGGAAGAATTAAAAAATGGAGAGGAATAAAAAAGTATTTTCTTAAGATGGAATACTCTCTAGGGGTGCCTGGGTGGCTCAGTTGGTTAAGCGTCTGACTTCGGCTCAGGTCACGATCTCGCGGTATGTGAGTTCGAGCCCCGCGTTGGGCTCTGTGCTGACTGCTCAGAGCCTGGAGCCTGTTTCAGATTCTGTGTCTCCCCCTCTCTCTGACCCTCCCCCGTTCATGCTCTGTCTCTCTCTGTCTCAAAAATAAATAAATGTTAAAGAAAAAAAATTTTAAAAAAAAGATGGAATACTCTCTAAAGGATGTAAAAAGATTGATACAATTAGAAAACCTCCATTTAAAAATATAATGGTAATAATTAATTCAGGCAAAACTAACCAATGGTTGTTAAACTTATGGAGTAAGAAGATTATTTTTTAATGATAAAAGGAAGAAAAATAGTAACTTTCCAGTTGTAGAAACTAGTTAAATGCTATCTTAAGCAAGTGATCAAAGTTAAGATCATCAGTAATGAGACAAATTGTTATCATTATATTCTGACATGAGATGCTGAAAATAACACAATATCACTTAAAAACAAGAAGGAATATTAGACATCCAAACTGACATATATTCCACAAAATAATTGCCCTCTACTCTTAAAAAATGGCAAGGACATGAAACACACAAAAAAGAGGGACAAATTGTTTTAAGTTTAAAAGGACTAAAAATTCATGACAACTAAACATCACATATCATCCTGGACCAGGCAGGTTTTATTTCATTTTTGTTTTTGTTTGCCTCAAAAGACATGATTAAATTTGTATAAATTTAAATAATGGATTTACTCACCTCTGTTCTTGCCCCCATTCAGTCTTCTTTCAACAAAGCTATCAGTTATTCAGATGAAGCATAACACAGATCATATCCTTTACCCATTCAAACCATCCACACTTGATCTTAGCCAAAAGGCCGAGAAGCGATCTCTATTCAAACCATCCAATGACAGATCCTATTAGGGGAAACTTCAAGCTCCTTCCTACAACTATGGTGACTTATTATTCAAACTGGAATAGTTTTGAAAGTGAAAACTATGTTGTTATTAATTACCCTAGAATAGCAGGCATAAACTGGGGTGCATGGTCACTGCGATTATAAATTTCTATGTGGCCCGTACTGCTCTGATTTTCTCCCTTTGTCCTCCCTTAATTAGACTGTTGTAGTTACAGTACTCTTCTGAGCAAATCACTAAATCTTCCATTATGACAGGGTCTTTGCAAAGATTGCTTCCCCTCCCTAGAAGGTTTTTTTTACAAATTGACTCATGGTGCACTCTTATTTCTTTGAAGTCTGTTTTCCAGAGTCACTTTCTTACTGATGCATTCTGGCCATCATCTCTAAAATGTCATTAACTCTTCCCCAACATTCATGTTTCCCTTCTATGTCTTATCATAGGCATTTATTTATATATTTATCAATGTAATAGAATATCTATGTTAATGATTTATTATCTGTATTCCATTTTAAAATATAAGATAGCTGAGGGCAGAGCACCTGGGTGGCTCAGTCGGTTAAGCGTCCGACTTCGTCTCAGGTTGTGATCTCGCAGTCCGTGAGTTCGAGCCCTGCGTCAGGCTCTGTGCTGACAGCGTAGAACCTGGAGCCTGTTTCAGATTCTGTGTCTCCCTCTCTCTGACCCTTCCCCATTCATGCTCTGTCTCTCTCTGTCTCAAAAATAAATAAACATTAAAAAATTTTTTTTTAATTTTTTTTTTTTTACGTTTTATTTATTTTTTTTTTGAGAAACAGAGTGAGACAAAGCGTGAGTGGGCGAGGGGCAGAGAGAGAAGGAGACAGAATCTGAAGCAGGCTCCAGGCTCTGAGCAAGCAGTCAGCACAGAGCCTGATGCGGGGCTCGAACCCACAAACCGCGAGATCATGACCTGAGCCGAAGTCGGATGCTCAACCGACTGAGCCACCCAGGCGCCCCTAAAAAAATTTTTTTTTAAAAAGATAGCTGAGGGCAAGTATTTATGTTTTTGGATCCTACAGTAACCTGTAGCACTTGATAAGTAATCAATCTATATTTACTGAGAGGGTTAAAGAGTGTATTTTATCATTTCAATGAAAAATATTAAGCTTGCTGAATGTTTATGGAAAATACATGAATTATATGAGAAGTCAGCTCTTCACTGCAATGCATATCTTTATCCGTGGCAATAAAAAGATATTGAGCATTTATTATAAATTTTTAAAGTTTATTTATTTATTTTGAAAGAAAGAGTGAGCGAGAGGGCAAGCCAGGGAAGGGCAGAGAGAGAGGGAGAGAAAGAATCCCAAGCAGGCTCTGCACTGACAGTTCAGAACCCCGATGTGGGACTTGAACCCACAAACCATGAGATTGTGACCTGAGCTGAGGTCAGACGCTTAACCGACTGAGCTACCCAGGTACCCCAAGCATTTATTATATTAAAATAATCACTTAGTTACTCACATAAGAATTTTAATAAAATGTAAATAGTGAACTCTGGGCATCATTCAGTGACTCTTCATCCTTGGATTGGGTTAAATGAATCCTATTTTATTATTTTACTTGCATTCCACTGATTAATGGATCAAATATTGTTTTTTCATTGACTTAATTGAGATATCATATAACATTATATTAGTTTCGGGTGGTAATTCAGTATTTGTATATAGTGAAGTGATCACCACAGTAAGTCTAATTATCATCTGTCACCATACAAATTTAGAATTTTTTTTCTTGTGACAAGAAATTTTAGGATTTGTTCTCCTGGCAACTTTCAAGTGTGCACTACAATATTATTGACTGTAGTCACTATGCTGTACATTATATCCCCATGATTTATTTATTTTATACCGCAAGGGGAAATGTGTACCTCTTGATCCCTTCCACCTGTTTTGTCCAGATATCAAACCCCTTCCTCTCTAGCAACCACTGTTCTGTTCTTTATATCTGTAAGGTTTGTTTTGTTTGTTCCTTTCATTTTTTTTCCACATATAAGTGAAATTTTGCACTATTTGTCTTTTCTGCTTTTCATGTTTTCCTATTGTCTTATAAGTCCTTTTTTTACTTGGTTCTTAGTGGTTAACTTCTTTTCTAAGAAATCATAAGAACTTACTCATTGTGGTTTCACTTAAATAGAACATTTTACATTATTCTACTTGAAAGGCTAGGCAGCTGCATTTTACAAAGTTTAGGATATAAAGGGGCGCCTGGGAGACTCAGTCAGTTAAGCGTCTGACTTCAGCTGACAGCTCAGAGCCTGAAGCCTGTTTCAGACTCTGTGTCTGCCTCTCTCTGCCCCTCTGCCATTAGTCCTCTGTCTCTGTCTGTCTCTCAAAAATGAATAAAAATGTTTTTTAAAAAATCTTAGGATATAAAAAAAAATGTTTCAGTGATTCATATGTAAGCTTAGTATCCTATTCTGAGTTTGAATTTGAGGAGAGCAACTTGGGTTTGAATTTCAGAACCATGCTGATATCCTGTACGATTATAAGATATTTGTATAAAGGTTTCAAGCTTTAAGACTTCCTTCACATGATTATAAAAATGGAACGGAATAATGAATTTTAAGCACTTAATGGTATACTGTTGTTTATTAACTACATCATCAGCTGTCAGTTATTAAGGTACTCTATTATTATTATTATTAGGTTTTATTTTTATTGGTCATCATCTTGTCCAATAATTTCCATATGCATATATATTTGCATATTTGCAATGATGGAGTATATTCCACTTTATATCATGTGTTTTACTTAATAGCATATCATCAATAAATTTAATGTTGCAACATAATATGCATAATTTTAACTTTAATGAAATGCATATTATTTCATCTAGTGATAGTGTCATAACTTATTCAAATTTTAGACTAGTATTGGGCAATAAATTAAAACACTTTTTAACATACAAATCTGGTAGGGTGTAGTGAAGGAGGCATGGTCATAAACTCATGATAGGTATACAAATATGTTTATAAAGCCTTTTAGGAAAGCAAGTTTGGAAAGATATCAAAAACTTGAAACATATTCATTCCCTTTGACCCAGCAATTCCATTTCTGGGAATCTCTTCTAAAGAAATTATCAGAAATGAGGACAAAGATTTATGTACAGAGATTTTATCATGCCATTATTTATGGCAGCAAACATCTGGAAGCAATCCAAATGTCCTGGAATAAATGATTAACTATATCATGGTGCAGCCATAAGAATAAAGAGTAGACAACTATTGTGAAATATACTTATGAAGAATTTTAAAAATATGCAAAATGCTCATAATGTCAAGAGAAAGGATAGATTTTACATTTATAAAATTATAGCATGTACATAAAAGTACACCTACATACAAGAAAATATTAGCAGTATCCTCTCCGAGTAGAGGTTGATAGCTGATTTTTTAATTTTCATCGATTTTTTCACATCTTCTATGATTAGCATATATCACTTTAAAGCTAATTTTTAAAATAAAGTAAAGCTCTTGTTAAATTACTAATGGTGACATCTATGTTTAGGTAGGAAATTATGAATGATTTGGCAGACTGTGTATTACAGTTCAACACTAATGGCATGACACCTTTGTTGATGAGCATGATCCTACATCCCAAAGGTAATGTAAGGCCATATCCAACTATTTTCAGCTACTCTCAGCTCTATGGAAAGTTTCCAAATTGCAGTGTTGTAAAAGGAGAATAGAGTTAAAGTCTTATGAAGTTACAGGCTAATGAACAGTAGCAGCAGGTTCATCCACAATCCAATTACTTGGAAAGTAAATGTACCATATCTAGTTAGTGATATTGTTTAATATTTAATCTTGTGAAACCAAAGCACGGACATTAAAGTTCTATAGCAAACCCCAGAAGCATGAAAATAAAGCATAAAGGTAGCAGATCTTAATATTTCTGCAAAAAAAGACAAACCCTCTAAAAATTGCCTTTACATAGACTGCTCACGTGCTATTACAACAGGATAAGTGAAAAAAGATTCAGTTCTCATTTTCCTCCTTTTGTCAGAAATAATTAAAACTAGATCAGGTTTGTTGCGGTGCCTACAACTATCTCCTCAGATTCTGTAATGCTTGGCACCCTATTTAAAAATGAGCATTCCTTTGGGCGCCTGGGCAGCTCAGTCGGTTGTGCGTCCAACTTTGACTCAGGTCATGATCTCACTGCATCGGGCTCTGTGCTGATGGCTCAGAGCCTGGACCCCACTTCAAATTCTTGGTCTCCCTCTCTCTCTCTGCCCCTCCCCCACTCACTTGTTCTCTCAAAAATAAATAAATTTTTTTTAAAAATGAACATTACTTAAGGTCACACAGTTTTGAACTTATTAAAAATAAATTTCTAGTAAAAGTATAGTAGAAAAATGACTCTTTAGACTCATTATTACAGGTATTATTGCTTCCTACTTCTGACCCCTCATAGCTAAAGAAACTGAGACCTCCAAATTATGAGACCTCCAAATTAGTCTCATCAAGGACTTAAACCAATTAATTGGAACCTTGGAAACAGAACATGGTAAGCCCTCTTACCACCAGTGGTAGGACTTGGAACTATCAATTTTTGTCTTATTCTGGTACATGTAGGTTCATGGTGACTCTACTGAGGACAAGCATGTGTGCTCAGTTGCTGTTTAGGCTTACAGGAATGCCACCTTGGCTTCCACACTAGAGCAAGATTCCTGTGTCAAATTCCGATTGCACTGCAGTTTCCCTCATACCATTCCTAGTTCTCTTCTTCTTCCCGGTAGAATCTGCAACCCATTTTATATGTACTCAGATGCTGACTGTAATCCAGTATGAAGCCACACAGATCACACTGAATTGCGAGTCACCCATAGAGACTAATATACCTGAATTTTGTGTCCCATTCACTCTAATGACCTCCTTTTTTTTTTTTTTTTTAATTGTTTCTAAACAAAATAGACAAAAGCATACCAGTTCTCTTCTGGGAATATTGTCTGCCTTCAGCTGCCAACTACTTCCCCCCAAGGTTACACCCTATAGCGTGACTTAGAGTTGTCTTCCTTTTCTCGAGAGCCCATCTCCCTAGTCACAGCAATTTATTCCAGAAAGAATGAATGTCAGCCCTAACAGACCTCTTCTTAGGTTTTTTCACATTTGAATTGGAAGAAGAGCCACTTTCACCTGAATGGTGAAAATAAGATAATGTGACGCCCACAGCTGGTGATAGCTATGGGATGTAATATTGTAGATAACATTGGTGCCCCCATTCATATCCTCTTAGTCATTGCCATCTCTCTGCACATTGGCCCAAGCTCTATCTGATAACACCTGCATCTCTTTGTGGACTTGTGTGGCCTTGGGAGCTGTTTCTACATGTGTGGCATGTCAAAAGTAATGAGGAATTAATATTCCATGAGAGAAGCCCTCATTAATGACTGAGAGGACCTAGTAGGTTAAACACCCTAATTCGCTCACTTTATCGATGGAACAACATGGAGTTGCAGGTCAATACCATCTTCCAGACCTCTAGCTGAATGAACTCCAGTGGAACTTGGTAATGCACCATTGTTTATCTTCCTTCCTTCCCTGTTTTGTTTTGTGTTTTCTTTCACTCTCCTACAAGAGCCTCTGTGAAACATCTTCCAAAAATACTATGTGCACTCCAAATATACCATTGTGTTGGAGGGTCTCTTTTTGGGGGGACCCAAATAAGACATCTGGGAGTATAGAGTAAGACAGTTTTATGGAATAACACCATCAATTGAAAGGAAGAGGAGGTCAGAAGTAGAGACTCCTGGTGGTACTTGACTTATCCAGTAATCCTGACTGATATCAGGATTTGGTCTGTTTCTCTTTTTTTCTATTTTGTGAACCATGCTAGTGTTCTTTTAGTACATGTTTTTTTTTTTTTTTTTTTTTCCTTCTAATTGAGAGATTAGTGTTTGAATCTAACTATAGATACAAGTACCATCCTACATCCTGTCCCTGTGGTTAGCTGGATAATGACCCCACCAAAATGTCCATGTCCTAATCTCTGAAACATGGGGAAAACAGTTTTGGAGATATGATTACATCAAGGTTCTTGAGATACGGAGAGTGTCCTCCATTCTCCAGGTGAGCCCTAAATGAAATCAAATGTATCCTTTTAATATGGAGACATAGGTGATTGGACTACATCGCAGAGGAGAAGCCACAGAGGTAGATAGTGGAGTGATGTAGCCAAGAGCCAAGGAATTTTGGCCGCCACCAGAAAACAGAGGGGGCAAGGACAGATTCCCCCACCTAGAGTCTCTGGAAGGAGTGAAGTTCTATGAACACTTTAAATTTGGCCCAGTGGTACTGGGTTCAAACTTCTGACCTGCAGAACTGTGAAAGAATAAATTTCTGTTGTTTAAACCATCAAGTTTGTTGTGATTTTTTACAGTAGTCACAGGAAACTAACACAGCCCCACTGAACACCAGGGTACAAACCACATATTTAGAGACCAGGTATCTAATCCTGCTGGCCCTCTAAGCCATTTTTCTTCTTTTTGGAAACCTCTTATCTTTCTCTAGTTGCTCATTCATTGAAATCCTAGTCTGAGTCCTGGCTGAATCTCAGGTTAGTCAAAATAATCAGAATGTCAAAGCAAATAATCTTATGAACAGTTTGCATAATGACTAGTTTACCTAAAATATGACCATACCCTACTTTTTCATTTCATTTTGTTTACATCTTTGTGTCTTGCTTTCTGCTAAATTACTTATTATTTAAATGCATTAAAAGATGTCAATGGGCACACTGAATTTTGTATATATATTAATTATATAATTATATATAAAATATATAATTATATATAAATATATTTATATGTAAAATTGAGTGTGCCCATTGACACTGTCTATATATATATAGACATATAGAGAGAGATAGTCTATATATATATAGACATATATATATATATATATATAGAGAGAGAGAGAGAGAGAGTTGTCTAATACTTGTGAGATTATTCTAATTTGTATATATGGAATACTTGTGAGATTATTCTAATTTGTATATATGGAACAATGGAAGAACTCTTGAAACAGTGTATTTAGGTCCTCTAACTTCACATATTAATATAAATAAATTGCATTTTACTTTGTCTTTTTTCCATTATAAAGGCTCAAATTATATTGCTTTTAGGCAAACTGGGCATAAGGAATATTGGATTTAGGGCCAGTGGCTTTAGGAAAGTGATATGTTGTGTTTTTTTGACTCAAATTTTTACACTGGAATTTATGTATAATAAAATAGTATAGCAAAGGGATAGACAAAGGTTAACAGTTTGAATGTTGCTTAATCATTATATTTGCTATAAAAGGCTAGAGAATTTGCTAGATCTTTCTGAATCCATTTCCTCATCAATAATGTTTATATAATTCACCCCTGCCTCATAGCTTGCACTGATCTCAGGACAAAATTATTTGGCTCTTCAATGGAAGTAGAGTTGAAATCTGACATCTGTAATGTAATGCACATATATAGAAATGGCCTCGACCATGGAGTCCATGATTCACTCAAACTTTCTCCGTTCCTACAAAAAGCAGAAGTTCCTGTCCATTTTGCCACCAGAATCTCGGACTACCTCTATACCATCAAAAAACAACTCCCTCATTACTACCTCCATATGCCCACAGGCTGTAAAATACCTTTTCCTAACTACCCTTCCTTTGGGCCCATATTTCTCGTCTCAGGGAATGAGTGGAAATCCTTGATAGACTCTTGCCCCTGCTGCGCCCTCTGCCTTCCCCAATATCCCACTTGTTATTTCATCCAGCCAACATAGTCAGTGATTCAGAGAATTTTGGCAGTATTTCATCTACTAAACTGTCCCTGATACCACAGTCTAAATTCAAGTCTTCTTTCTGCTTTCTGTTTCATCATTTGAAAGTTCTTATTATTGAACTTAGCATGCCATTAAGTGAAAATAGATTAAGACATAGTGCCTATCCAAGATTAGGGGCTCAGTAAGTATGCATTGAATGAATAAATGAAAAAGAGCTAAAACTAATATAAGAGCTGAGTGTACTGCATTTTCTCATAGCAAAATATTTTAAATGGCATTCTGATTTTTCGTGGAATGTCCCCTCAAATTTAGTCAGCACAAAATGTCACTGAACTATAGTTTTGCTGCACTGCTAGTGAAGTACAATGGGCGCACACTCATTTTAATATTTAGCTGTTATGTTGTTTGTAGTGCCTAGCTGGTTGGCTTTGGAAGAGCTGGGTTAAAGTGTTGGACTGGAAGAGAGCCCTCCCCCCAAATGTTAAGGGTTAATACAGTTCTCATAAAATTCACTTTATAAAATACAGTGACAGAATTGTTTTCTATAAAAGAAAGGTAATTTCTTTTATATTCTCTATTCTTAGCTCAAAGAACATTTTTATACCTATATGAAATATTCTGGAGCAAAGAATAAAGATATACCTAGATAGATAGATAGATAGATAGATAGATAGATAGATAGATAGATAGATATAGATAGATAGATATAGATTCATAGAGTCACCAAAGATATTCAGCTAATGAATGAGTTAGACAAGTTCCAGTTTCTATTACTTAAACATGGAAATGGTCCAAAGAACAAAATTGTATAACATTCCATTAATTCATGTAATGTGTGATGTATTAAAGCCATTATTTGTGTAGCTGTACAAAGCCATGCATTACCTGTACCAAGGTCAGAGGGCCCAAACACAGATTTCACCTCTCCTATAATACTACAATCAATAGCTTGTATTGACAGTGTAGATCTGACATTTTCTATCCCACTATGTGATTTGTTTATTTCATTGAATCTCAATTTATTCATTAAGAAGTACAATACAAAATATGTGTAAACATTGTTAGGAAGATTAAATATGAGTTAATACCTCTGACATGTGATAGAAAGCAAACAGTCTTCATTCAGGTTACACGGTAAATAAATTGGGATTAGTTTGGGGAAGGAAGAGAACCTTCAGAAAATTTGTCTGATCCATCAACTTTGATTTCTCTCAAGTCAGGAGAATTGTGAACTGTGTAAGTTTCATTCTGCTCTTTGATGTTCATAACCTCCTACCAGCTGTTTAGGCATCTGCATTGTTAGTTCAGAACTAAAGTGAAGCAAATGTCACAGAGTGGACAAGTGAATCAAGCCTCCAGATTGGGTCAGCAATCCATAGCCTGCAGGCCAAGTCCAGCTTGCTGCCCATTTTGTAAATAAAGTTTTATTGGAACACAGCATGTTCATTTATTCACACATTGTCTATGGCTGCTTTTGTACTACAGTAGCAGAGTTGAATAGTTGCAACAGAGACCATATGGCTTACAAATATTTTCCATTTAGCTCTTTATAGAAAACATTTGCTGAGCCAAGCTCTACACGATTCAGGAAAACAAAGCCTTACTACAATGGAGAATGGCTTTGTGTGACTGAAGGAGATATTTTGAATGGGGATATGATTTGGAATATATATGCAGGAAGCTCAAGAATAATTCAGTTTCTTGAAACAAAACATTAGAGACTGGCTAGATTTTAGCAGTAGTAAAATATGGCAATTTCCATGTAGAACCCTCAGAGTAAATTTGATTGAATCAATTTAAAGGATTTCATCAGTCAGGCAGCTAAAATCACAGAGTGGCAATCTAATGATTTCAGCATGATCAGATTGGGTTGACTATCCATATTTTCTCCACAAACTACGATAATCTCATGACTGTCAAAAATCACTTAACTGGACAATATTGGACCTCATATAGGTAAGATATCTAACACTGGTGTCATAGGTTTATGGTCAAACTACAGACATTCATTTTAAGGGGATATTATTTCAGTATCAATAGATAGAGAAGTAAATAGATGAAACTAATGTATCACTACTTTTTGAGCCCTGATTCCATTAGCTATTCAAGGATGGGAATGCAGGAACAGAGCAATTATGACTGTCTAGTATCTTTCATGTTCAAGACAATCAACAAATGTTTTGTGGTGGCAATACATCAAATTAATTATATTTGGTCTGTGTGGCTAATTCAGGGTAGATTCCTTAACATTTTCAATTGGAGAATTTTTAAAATACAAACATTCCTAAATGCATAATCCGCCATACTGAGGGATGACTACTGTTAATATTTTTATCTGGACAAGTTTAATATTCTTTGTGTGTGTCTCTGTGAGCATCTATTGTACCAACCACTCTGTGTGTGTGTGTGTGTGCACGTCTGTATGTGTGCATGTGTTTTCAGTTATAGTGTATTGTCCGTCATTACACTTATATACCATTATTTTTAGTATTTCGACATGGAAGTATGTTATAATTACTTTTCAAATTCCCCATTATTATTTATATACATTATATATTGTTACAATTATTGAACTGTAAGTAAATCTGGAATATAGGCCAAAGGTTTCTTTGTCCATATCTCTGGCTTCTTTATAGGATAAATTCCTCAAGAGGAAATACTCGGTCAAAGTATGTTTATTCATTCATTTGCTTATTTATGTGTAATTTATGTGATAAGCACCATTCTACTTTCTATACTGAATATAACCTTTGCATATTACATATCACAAAAGTGTGTAGACTTACTATTCTCATAATTCAGAAATCTTGAGGCCAGTGTTCACACAAAAATATGCTAGAAAATGTTTGCTTTGTCTGTACTAAAAAGTATTTTCCCAAAAACATAGAACTTATTTAGTGGCATAAAAGTGGGGAGTATATACTATTATTCCACATTTATATCTTTGTGTATATGAGAGGAATAATAGCGATATGCAAATACTTACATTATGTCTAATATAATGGGAGCTGATCTACTATAGGAATTAAAATCACCAGAGAAATGGATTATCATGACTTCCTAAAGGTTATTATATAGAAGAAGGAATGAAATAAATCATATATATTACTTCACAAAGAATGAATATTTTTAGGTTGATTTAACTGTAATGGTCTCATGTTTCCTTTAAGATTTTTTCCCTAAGATTTATAGCATTTATTCTAAAATATTTTCAGTACATCTTTAAAGCAAAATTGTGCTGATTTTACACAGGAAGCAAATGAAATTTCTTAATTTTATTTAAAAATAAGCTATTGTATTGCCTATTTAGTAATGTAGCCGAGATCCTGATTGCTTTATACAGGGAATAGAGAGGCTGTTGTGTATTCTGTAAATCACATAATGAAATTGCCTATTGTCTAAAACAAAGCCATTTTTTTTTCTTTAATCAGTCTGCCTTACATTATACATTTATAGGTATTGTATGCAAGTCTAGATTGATATTCTTTGAAAAATTACATAAGCACAGGAAAATTTTATTTATATTATCTAATCCCTAAAAACATACATTTAGGTTATTCATCTAATTATCTTCAATTTAGAAAAGTATGACCTGAAAATTTATAGATGAACATTTGTCCCCATAAAATTCATGACCTGTACTAAGAATGGTGGTGAATTGGTTATCTAAACAATGGTCATGTGATTCTTTCTGCCCCCTTCTGATTGATCTTCCTCCATCCCATACCCCACTTGTTGCCATATTCTACCCTTCAGGCATGTTGCCATGGTGGAAAAATTGCAACCAGGTTACAGAATGTATCTAGTGGAACCATGAAGCCCAAAGAGTTTAGAACATAAAGAAAGGCTAAGATGACCAAGGAGTTGCTTTGGGGTCGAAAGGGGTCCAGACTCAGAGTAGTCAATAGCCCTGGTTGGTTTCTCTGAAAGACACTTGAGTTCAATAAGGGAAATGATAGAATATGAAGTATTTCTTTCCTCAGCAACCTTTATTTTGCTATTGTTGTCTCCTTCACACTTAGCCCCACGACCCAGAAAACAACTTCTGTATTCCATAACTGTATGTGTTCAGTAGTCTCGGTATTCCGTGACCGAGATCTTCACTTACTTACCTTCATCAGCTCATTTAAACCCATAACAACCTATGAAGTTGGAACTACTTTCATCTATATTTTTATAATGAGACAAAAGAGTCACAGACTATAAAGTCGCAGAATGCAAATCCATGCTGTCTCACTTCTAAACACTAAATAGACATCTAAAACAACAATAGTTGCAACAATAGCAGCTAACATGTATTTAGTTCTCACTATGCCTAAGAGACTTTGAAATACATTACATGGATTGACCCAGTCTCCACAAAAGTCTTTTGAAGTAGGTACTAATATTACCTACATTTTTAAGAGAGAGAGAGAGACAAATTCAAGAAACAGACCCTTAACTACAGAGAACAAACTGATGGTTACCAGAGAGGAGGTGGATGGGGGATGGGTTAAATAGGTGATGGGGATTAAGGAGTGCCCTTGCTGTGATGAGCATCGAGTGTTGCATGAAAGTGTTGAATCACTATATTGTACACCTGAAACTAATATTACACTGTATATTAATTGGATTTTTTTCATCGTTCTTGATCTTATGTCACCATGTAGACATTTTAGAGTTTATATATCTCTAAAAATTTTTATATAACATGGTTATATATATTGGTTTGAGCCACATAACAATCCTGTGACATAAACAAATGGTAGGACCATCATGTAAGATAAAGTCTCAGAGAGGCAGAACCTAGTACTTCTAGGTTTTCTGGAACCTAATGTTATTTTAATTTTTTTTTAATTTTTAAAAGTTTTTATTTAAATTACAGTTAGTTACCATACATGTAACATTAGTTTCAGGTGTACAAAATAGTAATTCAATACTTCTGTACAACACCCAGTACTCAAAACAAGTGTACTCCTTAATCCTTATTTAACCCTTTCCTCTACCTACCTCCCCTCTGGTAACCATTAGTTTACTTTCTAGTTATGGATCCATTTCCTGATTTGCCTCTCTCTTTCATTTTTTTTCTTTTGCTCCTTTGTTTTGTGTCTTAAATTCCACATATGAGTGAAATCATGTGGTATTTGTCTTTCTCTGACTGACTTTTTTCAGTTTTAGCATACTACTTTCTAGCTTTATCCATGTTGTTGCTAATGGCAAGATTTCATTTTTTCCCCATTGGTTGAGTCATATTACCTATATATACATCTTCTTCTCCTCCTTCTCCTCCTACTTCTCCTCCTCCTTCTCTTCCTTCTCCTCTTCCTCCTCCTCCTTTCTTCCTCCTCTTCCTCCTTCTCCTCCTCCTTCTCCTCCTTTCTTCCCTCTCTTCATCCTTCTCCTCCTCCTTCTTCTTCTTTCTTCTTTCTTCTCCTCAGATGCAGGGTCAAGGTTAGAGTTTATGGCCAGGGTTAGTTAGGATTAGAATCAGGGTGAGGGTATTAGGGTCTGGTATCCTGCAGTGTAGAGAAATCTCCAGAGGGTTCAGTTTAGGGTTAGGGTTTAGGGTTTAATGTTAGGGTTACAAGGTTAGGGTGTTAACATGTTTGTATTAATGAGACAAGATGTTACTTGAACGACAGTTTGTACACAGTGTTGTGTCCATAACTGAAGCATAAACTGTGTCCCATGTGCTTTTGCACGTACATTACCAACCCTTGCATCTTCGTGACAGGAGATGTTGCCTGAAAGAAGGTTTATACACAGTGTACTTCCACGAGAGAAGCATACAGCTGTTTGCATTTGCTTCTACACACATTTACAAACGCTTATCTTAATGAACATAGATGTCAACTGACAGACGTATTATATGTAGTGTAGTTTCAAAGAGTCAAGCATGTGGCTCTTCTGCTGTACTTCCACACAGAACTGTAAAAACACTTAGATCTTCATGAAAGGAGATTTTACTTGAACCACAGTTTATACACATTGTAGTGTCCTTGACTGAAACACACGGTGTGTCCCATACTCTTCTTTACATACGTTTACAAACACTTGTATTTTTGTGACAGGAGATGTTCCTTGAAAGAAAGTTTATACTCAATGTGCTCTCTTTTTTTTCCTTTTTAACGTTTTGATTAAATCCCAGTTAGTTAACATACAGTGTAATGTTAATTTCAGGTGTAGAATTTAGTGACTTAACACTTCCATACAACACCCGATGCTCATCACGAATGTCCTCCTTAATACCCAACACCCATTTAACCCATCCCCCCATCCGTCTCCTCTCTGGGAACCATCAATGTGTTCTCTATCACTAGCTGGAATTTAAATAAAAACTTAAAAAAGAATCAAAGGAAACCTGAAGGAGAGAAATATCAGGCATCAAGCCTAGTGTCACATATCTATGAATAATAAAGCCAGAAGACACAATGGTTTCATTGTGGTACCAGGAAACAGTTTATTTATTATATCTGGAACTACAGCAAGCCCCCCTCCCTCAATTTGTTATCAAATTATTCTTATTCCTATAGATAAATTTTAAAGTCACTTGAAATATATATATTAAATCCTAAATTTAGTGAAGATTTACCACACTTTAGGGACTATAAATTTACTTTATTCAGTTACTATTAACATTTTATAATCAAAATATTACAGAAATAAAATATTATTAGCCAGATACTGTGCATTTTTATATTAAAAGCAGTAACAGTAAAAAGATACCTGTGTTCCTATTTGGGAAATCATTAGTGGAAGTGTTGTCTCAGTGTTGTCAAATGGTAGTAACACAGTTGCCTTCTGTCAATTTGAACTATATGAGGTTGCCAAATTTGACCAGTTTTGACCAAAAACAATGGCACTTTCTTATGTTTTAACCAAATGCTGTGAATAGGGATTATGCGAGCTATGGAAGAAGGATCCAGAGATAGAAATGCAGGACTTGCACCACTATCCAAAACGGAGATGCACTATGCAGTATTGTAAACTCACCAAGTCTCTTTACAAGTGGATTAAACTCAGTATGTATAAGCTAACAATGCTTTTAGCCAATGAACGCTTTGAAATTTACGGAATGTATATTGCTGGGAGTACAAAATATATAACCATCTGCATTTTGCAGTATATAAAGAGAAGCTCAATCAATTTGTGTGAACTTCACAAACCACGAAGAGTAAGGTTTCATAAAGGTGTTCAGAGATAGGATGTATACAAGAATTTGCACAATGCCCAATGATGGATGGCTCCCACAGATTTCTTAAAGGTATACTGTATAACTTAGTAAACGTTTCTTTTGGAAAAAAAAAAAAGGTATTGATTTAAAAAAAAAAAAACGGAGGCTATTAAGAAGAGTAACAGTGGCAGTTAATATTTCACATAGCTTCCATAACCATCCAACACATAACATACAGTTCTTTTAATTAAAACATGGTAGAATGTAGGAATGTGGTAATCTGTCTCATAATGCTCATAAGCTTAGTAGCAATAAACTTTGCTAAATACAAAGTTTGAGAAAATGCTGTGCAGGCAGATGGTGACTATGAGCCTCAAGTCTCTCCCAGAGCCGCAAACAGTACCATCTGCCGCTCTGCAGATTTCTTTTTTGTTCATTGGTATCAAATTTAATGGGGGATCACAGTTTACATTCTAATTTCACACTCTGGCCACAATGGTGGGCGCTCTTATGTCCCTCAATATAAACTTGTTCAAGTTAATAAGGAATTTTGTTGTTCCTCACGAAAAAAAATAACAACAGTTAGAGATTTCTACTCTTCCATTCATGATGGAATAATAGGAACCAGATTTATCCTTCTGTCTGAAACAAAGTAAAACACCACATCAAATATATGAGCAACACTTTTCCAGACGCTGGACATCGGGCAATAAAGGACAGATCCCTAAGAGATGGGAAGTAAATGAGATCTAAAATTAGCCCAGCTTCCTGCTTTAACAAAGTTTTCAGGCCAAGACACATTCAGGGAAAGCCTAGATGAAGCTGAGTAGACTTCCTGAGCTAAGGACGGACACATGGGAGTGTGGGAAAACAAGGAGGGTAGGCATCACAGGGAAGAGTACTAGAGAGGAAAGAAGAGTGAGTGTGTGTGTGTGTGTGTGTGTGTGTGTGTGTGTGTGTGTGTAGATAGCAGTTATTTGGTATCTGCAAATGGATCACCTCAAGTATTCCAAAAATTTTTAATGTTTATTTTTGAGAGAGAGACAGAGCATGAGAGGGAAGGACAGAGACAGAGAGAGACAGAGAGAGAGAAAGAGAGAGAGAGAGGGAAAGAATCAGAAGCAGGCTCCAGGCTCTATCAGCACAGAGCCCCGTGCAGGGCTCAAACTGAAGAATGGTGAGATCATGACCTGAGCCAGAATAAGTAACTTAACCAACTGAGACACCAGCTGCCCCAATCACCTCAAGTACTCAGAAGAGTACTGATTAGTAAACCTGTATGAGGAAACACCAGCAATGTAGGAGGGAAAACATCAGCAAAGATTTAAGGTAACAGTGACTGACACATTGGAGTAGAAATAATTCCTATCTATTGTCATAGGTTAGACAGGAAAACCACGTGGTATGGATGACTTTGGGTAGATTATATGGATATACATTAACAGTAAAAAGAAAAGGATCAAATTGTTCCCAATAGCTACTTTCCAGATCAAAGCTCAAGAATCTTCATGGGAATAAATATCCAGAACTCAAGTAGGCAAATTTTATAATGTCTGTTACATAAAGAAAAATTACCAGGAATACAAAGAAGCAGGAAAATAATGAGGAGGAAATCAAATCAGTTGAAGCTGAAACAGATATTAAAGTTTGTGGATTAGAATACTAAGACATTTACTGACCTGATCTTCCTCTGTTCAAAAAGATAATCAGAGGCTAGACTTTCAGAGAGCAAACTTTTCCCAGTAGCAACTTTGAAACTCAACAAAATTGACAAACTTTCCAGCCACTAAAAAGCCAGATATGCAACACCATGAAAGTTATTTGTATTTGTAAACCTGCCAACCTTAAGTAAAAACAGAATTTTTTACATTCTTATCTGACGCTGCACCCAAATTTTCCCCAGTGTGGTAGGCAAGGAGGCTCACCACGCTAGGAAGGCTGTGAAGATTATCAGCCTCTCTGCAAAGATTGAAGGAGATTTACTAAATTTAGAGCAGTAGGTAATACTTATGTTCAGTGGCATTGTCAATGGATCAATAGAAATTATGTAATTGGGTAACACATATTGAAATGGGTAAAATTTAAATAGCGATTCAGAAATCATCGCAACACCATCCATGTATGCCAACATATATGTAATTGGAGCTAAAAGGAGAGGAGCAAGAAAAAAGGCTAGAAAAAATATTTGAAGAAAAATTTCCAATTTGATGAAAAATATTCATCTACACATCCAAAAAGCTAAAAACAAAACAAAACAAAACTAGATGAGATACAAAGTTTCAAAGAAAAACGTTTGAAATCCTCAAGAGGGAAAGAAAAAAAGACTACGTTTAAAGAATCCATAATTAGATCAACATCCGATTTCTCATCAGAAACAAAAAAAGGCCAGAAATGAGTTCAATGACTTATTGGAAGTAGTGTTAGGGGGAAAAAAAATCAACCAAGAATTCTATATCCAGCCAAACTACACTTGAAAGATGAAAATGAAATAAAGGTATTCCCAACACAACAAAGAATGAAAAATTCATTGCTGCTTTACAAGATCAGCAAGAACATTCAGACCTGCTTTACAAGAATTAGTAAAGAAAATCCTTCCAACAGAAGAAATGACAGCAGATGATTACTTGAATCTGCAGGAAAAAAAGATCACTGGAAATGCTACATATGTGGCATATTATAAAAGATGAATACATACATATTTTTTCTCAGTCTCCTCTTTAATACACACAACATTTTACAAAGCAATATTATAACACTTTGTTGTTTGGGTTATAAATATAAATTTCATTTATATGACAGTGATGGCATAAAAGATATGGGAGAAAATGTAGTTATACTTGAGGAAATTTTCTAAATTTTACCTGAAATAATGATTAATCCACAGTAGTTTGTGATAAGATACACCTTATAATGTCATATCTAAAAAATATATTTCAGATGTAGCAAAAGTTAAATGGACAGATTAATTTGGTAAGCCAAAAATTTAAGATAAAATTTTATTAGAGACAAAAAGGAACATTTATATTGTTAAAGGGTCAGTACCTCAGAAAGATAAATGCATATTACTCTGAACTGAAAGCCTCAAAATACACACCTTTTGGGATGAGCACTGGGTGTTGTATGGAAACCAATTTGACAATAAATTTCATATATTAAAAAAAAAAATAAGGGGCGCCTGGGTGGCGCAGTCGGTTAGGCGTCCGACTTCAGCCAGGTCACGATCTCGCGGTCCGTGAGTTCGAGCCCCGCGTCGGGCTCTGGGCTGATGGCTCAGAGCCTGGAGCCTGTTTCCGATTCTGTGTCTCCCTCTCTCTCTGCCCCTCCCCCGTTCATGCTCTGTCTCTCTCTGTCCCCAAAATAAATAAACGTTGAAAAAAAAAAAATTAAAAAAAAAAAAAAATAAAAAAAAAAATAAAAGAAAAAAAAAGAAAAAAAAATGAAAGCCTCAAAATACAAAAAAAATAAATTAAAAGTTAAGAATTAAAAATTTAAAAAAAAGGAAAAAGGAAATTGTGTATATCTCATATGGGAATCTAGGAAAAACTGACATTGTACTTAGGGGTGAAAGACTGAATTCCTTCTTCCTATGGTCAAGTACAAGGCAAGACAAGGATGACTGCCTTTACTACTACTGGTCAACATTTTACTGAATATCATGCTATTTCAATTAAAAAACAAAACTGAAAGACCCCAATGTTGGAAAGGCAGAAAAAATTGTCTTTCTTTGCAGATGACATGATGTCTTATGTGGAAAAGCCTGAGAGATACACATAGAACAAAACTCCTAGAACTAATATACAACTTTAGCAAATTAAGAGGATACAATATCAGTATACAAAATCAATTAAATTTCTACATGATGAAAAGAAACTAAAAGCATATTAAGAAATCATTTCATTTACAGTAGCATAAAAATAAAGTGGTTAAGAACAAACTTAACAAAAAATATATGTACATTAAAAAATACACTGAGAGAAATTAAAGAAGATCTAAATTAACAGACATTTTATGTTCGAGAATTGGAAGAAACAATATTGTCAGGAAGGCATTTCATTCCTAACTGATTAATAAATTCAATGCATCCCTTTCAGAATCCTGAGAATTTTTGTAGAATTTGACAAGCTGATTCTAAAATGTATATGGAGATGCAACAGATCAAGACTTTACCAAAACTATTTTGAAAAAGAAGAATGAAGTTGGAATATTTGTACTACCTGATTTCAAAACTCATTATAAAGCTAAAGTAATAATTATACTGTGGCACTGGTACAAATATAGACATATAGGTCAAGGAAGCAGAATTCAGAGTACAGAATAAATCTTCCCATTGTAATTGATTTATAATCAATTTTCAGTAAAAGTGCCAAGACAGCTTAATAGAAAAAAAAAAATCATCTTTTCACCATCTTCTTTTGGGGCAATGGCATATCCCCATGCATAAATAAATACACATTTTTGTACTTTAAGGGATCTTGGAGAAAATTAGAGAAACTATAGTTTGAGAGGAAAAAATTGCAAACCATAAATTTCATCAAAGACTTATAAACAAAACATTAAAAAAAAAAACCTTCTTACAAGGTTACGATAAGGCATCAATCCAATGTAAAAATAGAGGAAAGATGTGAACAGATACTACACTGAAGAAGATAAACAGGAAGCACATCTAATAATAGCATTAATTATCATGAGGGAAATACAAATTGAAACCCTAATGAAATCAGTACATAGACCAGAATGGCTATAATCAAAAAATAAATACGGAGAGTTAAAGAGGATGTGGAGAAACTGGAACTCTCATGTGTTGCTGGTGGGAATGTAAACTGGTAAAACTATTTTGCGAACTAGGTTGGCACTTTCTTATAACTTTAAACATATACATACTGTATAAGGTAGCTGTTCCACTACTAGGTATTACAGAGAAAAGTGAAGTATATGTAGATAGAAAAACGTGTACAGTTTTTACCTGTCAATATGTATACTATATAAACTCATACATAGAAGTTTCATTCTTCATATCCAAGAAATATAGACCACCGAAGCTTCCATCAATAGATGAATGTATAAATAAATTATGGTGTATCCATACAATGGAATACTACTTGCTAATAAAAGTAAATGAATTATTGATACATATAATTACATGGATATACTTAGAAATAATTATGATAAGTGTAAAAAGCTAGTCACTAAAGAGTACATACTGTATGACTCGATTTGTCATAAAATTCTAGAAAATGCAAACCAACCTGTAGTGACAGTGGGTACCTGTGGATACCTAAGGACCAGAGGGGAGTGTGGGGATTGGGACAGTAAGGAGGGATTACAGTGACCACAAGGAAAATTTGGGAATTGATGTACATGTTCATTATATTGATTACTGTAATGGTTTCATGGATACATACATATTTTATAAATGTATACATACATAGATATATACGTATGTCTAAATTTATCATTGACTGCACTTTAAATATTTAGTTTATTCTGTGCCAGCTATTTCTCAATAAAGTTGTTAAAATAGAAAGTCCAGCTGTAGTTGGACACTGTACCCTGAAGGACTTCAAAAAGATGAGATATTTGGTTTTATTCATAACTTACTTTTCAACTGCTGCACGTGCATACTTAAGGGATTTCCTTTGCTTGAGCAGAGACATACTAATCAAGGATCGATCTTCTCAGATAAAATTGAGAAATGTCTTCTTTTAGAGCCTATTCCAACCTTTGTAGAAAATACAAAGTTTTTCATGGCAGTGACTGGAAGCATGATAAAAAGGACAAACTGTCTTTACTTTCCTGCCAACGTTTTACACATTTCTTGGCAAAACCAAAAGAAGGCCTGATATTCAATGTGTAGTTTGAGGGATGAGAAAACAATCTGAGGATATGTTTATTTGAATTAAGAATTTTTAAGGAGACCATTTTCAAGTGGTATTAAATTTGGTGTGAAATGACAAAAAGATAAAATGTGTTGTGGAGAATATTGTCCTAAGCAATTAGAAGTCACTGGGGTCTCCTTGGAACTCTGCTGATAACTATCTTTCTTTGAGGGAAACCACTTCACTTCTCTAATTTTTTTTCTCAAACATAAAATGAGAAAATTTATCAGATAATGGCTAGAAATATTGTCCATCTGTAAAATACCATGTCTCCAGAAGGTATGTTGGATATGAATGTTGCGTTTCTATACTCTTTGTCAATAAACAATTTTTATATGATTAAGGCTTTATTTTTCAACTTTTATTAAAGAACTTTTCTGGTGTTTGTTTAAGCAAGCATTCTATATAGTAGTCCTAATTTTTGGATGAATGAAGAAACAGGGTATAAAATAGTTGTCAACAACCCATTTTTTAAACAAACAGAAAGCATTTAAGAATATGAAAGACAGTATAGAACTTTAATGTGTTAATTGTCAAGGACAAAAAAAAAGACACAGTGTCACCACCTGGACAAAGTGATCTTGTTTTTAAAATGAATAAAATAACTCCCCAAAAGAATAGTTTTGTTGTTTTAATTATATTTAACATTAAATTATATAGACTGTAGTGATAAGATTTCGGTTATAAATATTTTCATGAATATGATTAGGAAAAAGTCTTAATGGAATTTACATTATTTAGATTTGTTGTGATCTAGTTTGTCTAAAGACGCCTATAATATATTAAATAAATATTTTTAGGTTCACAACTGCTTTTTTTCCTACTACCATGGCAAAACAATTTTAAGCAGGTCTTTCTTTGGCATTCCTCCTTCAACACAATCCCAGCTTCACTGGGTGTCCAGGGTCAGAACCCTGACTGTCTCTCTGATTTGAAGTATTATGATAGGAAACTAGACCAGTATGGCTTTGGGGTGGTTTATTATTTTCCCATCATCCTACATAATCTAGCCTGATTCCAACACAGTTTGAGCTATCACAATATGATTTTTGATTTTGTTCAGATGTTAAGTGCATTTCCTATAACATGATACTTAATGTCCATTACTTAAATAAGAGACACAATGTCTTCTCATGATTTTCTGTTCAAGCTCTTCCATTTCTTGGAACTGTTTTCTAAACCCTGCCAGGCAATATGTTTCTGAGAGATTATAGTTTGAACTTTAATAGTGTGTTGTTATTCTAACAAGGTGTAGTTTTTTTCACCCCTGCAAGAGCAAACGTTTAATTGATGCAAAATACTGAGTCGCGTGCAGTTACATTTTTCCTAAAATTATTACCACAATAGATGTTTTATATAGGATATTTTAAAGGTAAAGACAATAAAGGCACACATAACAGTTCACTCCTTGCCAGCAACTAAAATAAAATAAGATCATGATATTTAAAGACAGCTATGACATTTTGGGGGCCTATTTTATTTCATATTTAATTGAGCACAGAGAAAGTTTTTTAATGTGTTTTTAAAAAAAACACATTACTACACTCTGGATATTTTTATTGTTCAGCTGCCTTATATAAAAGAGACATTAGTCTTTTATGGTATCTGGGCCACTGTGTAGCCAAAGTATTTGTCTTAGCCAGTGTGATACATGGTCCTAGAAAGTATTCCAACTTCTTAGGTTAGTATATTTCAATTTCTTTGATCATTTTTAATTTTCTCTGCATTTGAGAATATCATTTCAGGAAAAAAAAAAGAAATTGACATCTCATAAATGATACTTTGATGGCTGGTACCTCTTACCCAGTTGTGGTAGACAACTTTTGTATATTTGTCCATTCCAAGAAACCCTCTCAATTTCATAATTGTCACTCATTCTCAAAATACGTGTTTCTCTACTAAATTTGACATGCCTATCCCAACTCCACAGGCTGCAGAGTTTGGCTGAGGAAAGCATGGTTGAGCCAATCAGACACTCCCCGAAAGAAACTTGAAGTTGGTTTGGAAATGCTAGATAAAAAGTCATGTAAACCTTAGTATAGAAAAGCAGCTGTGAGAATATAGAAAATAAGATAACCTGTCTATAAATGAATCAGACATGAGAGAATGATGTGACATCTGAGAGAGACCTTGTCTTAGTCCCCGGCAATTTTTAGCCTCACTCATTTTGGGTCTCAACTCTACTCTTTGGAGTTAGTTTAATGAACTAAACCTGTAGCTTCATAAAGTAAGGTATTATAAGGTGTTAAGCTAGTTTAAGTAAAAATAGAAATAAGAAAAAGGATGCACTGCCTACTATTTACCAGGCACTGTCCTGAGAATTTTATGCATACTAATGCACTTAAGTTTTGTAACCCCTACGAGGTAGATATTGCTACTCTCCTCATTTATAGATAAGGATGCTGAGGCATAGAGACATTATATCATTTACCCATAACTTATGCCTTTTTTTATGTAAAGCAGTTGAACAAAAAATTATCAGAAGTATAATAAAGTATTTAAACTTTAAAAATATTTATCCATGTTCAATTAAACATAGACTTGCTAGACTTGCAGCTAGAAAACTAAAATAGGTTTCTTGATACTAAATAAATTTAACTCAGCAAAATTAAACAAACAAGCAAAAAAACCAATTTTAAGTAAGAAACCTAGTGAAATAAGTTCTATGAAACTAATAGCACTTTTTTTTTCTGTCCAAAGGACAAAACGAACATACAAATCTTTCTTTGTAAATCTATCACTTGAAACCTTGAATTCTCAAAGCAGGGATGGGTGGTGGAAGGGTGGGGGGGGGGGGGGGGGGGCGGGAGGGGGACGGGTAGGGTGGGTGGGGTGGTATTGACCCCAGTCAGGAAGAAAATTGGTTTCTGGGATGAAAAAATATACTTTTATGTTTAAATCACAAATATGCATACAGTACATAAACATGTTCCTTGTATTTATGTTATCAAAATTGCATGTGAGAGGCAATTAGGAAAAAAAAGGTCTGAAAAGGCTATTTAAGGAGATGATAATGAAAAGGAACCAAAAAAAAAAAAAAAAAGATTAAGAAACATAGTTTCAAATCAGCTAAAGTTTCTCCTGTGTGCGTTGACCACAGCTTCAACCGTGGTACAAACTATATATTTGTATATAAATCTCTAAGAATTGATAGTTCTAGGATTTGGGAACAGCTTTATATCTATTCTTCTCAAGTTCAAAAACATTATGCAAGCTGTTTTCTGAATTAAAGAGCCGCAAAAAAATATTTATGTTTCCTGTCATTAAAAAGCATTTTAAAAACAGCACGTTTTTTTTGCACTTTCATTTGACCAAAAATAGCTTTTGTTTTAAATGATGAAACTTGTCACTGGCTCATTCTTCCATGGGAACAGCTGCTCATTGCATGTTTGAACGTATTTGCTTAAGAAATACAAAATTATTAACATTCTAATCCTCTAACCTTTTAAGGAAAGCCAGCTGTGATTATTCACAGCTAGATCATAGCCTCTGGTTTCAGCTTTGTGGAAATTTCTTCCCTTGATTTCTCAGAGAATATTATCCGAACAACTTGATTTTCTGAGTAAGAACTATACTATAAACAAAGCATCTTCAACTATTGGCCCAAGAACTACAGAAAATATTTTTATTTTTATTTTTTTTTTCAACGTTTATTTATTTTTTGGGACAGAGAGAGACAGAGCATGAACGGGGAGGGGCAGAGAGAGAGGGAGACACAGAATTGGAAACAGGCTCCAGGCTCTGAGCCATCAGCCCAGACCCCGATGCGGGGCTCGAACTCACGGACCGCGAGATCGTGACCTGGCTGAAGTCGGACGCTTAACCGACTGCGCCACCCGGGCGCCCCCAGAAAATATTTTTAAAATTATTAACCTGGTTTTGCTAATAATAAGGATTTTTATGGCTTTTATTTTACTAAAAGGCTTACAGTGCTTACTGTGTGCTAAGTTCTAGGTACTATTTTAAAAACTTTAAAATATTAATTATCTTTATCTTAATGAAGTAAGTACCATCATTAGCCTTGCTATTTTTACAGTTTAAAAAAACTAAGCCCTTGCGATTAAGCATACTGCCAAGGGCCACATATCTGGCAAATGGCAAAGCCAAGACTGAAACAGAGGTCGTCTGGCTCCAAACCTTCATTGTCATTAAACTCCGGTATTCCAAGCACCCAAATAATTATGTTCCTTATGCTTTCTTATTTATCCTTACAGAGACCCAAAGAGGTAAAATGGTTATCATCTCCAATTTGATAGAGGGAGACTATGAAGAAGAGAGAGTTTGAGCACCTGGCCCAACATCTTAATATTAAGAGAGGGGCATCAGATCTGAGCCCAGATCCTTTCTGACTCCACAGCCGCTATGGAGGACTGCCACAGGACTTCACACCATTTCCTTCCCGACATCTCCAGGTAATAGGTGTCGTTCAAGGAGAATCACCACCCTGACTTCTATCACCTTATAGTTTGGCCTAAATTAATCTGGAAGTCACTGAGCGAGGGTTTCTTTCCCACCTATAGTATCATTTTCTCCCAAGGGAATAACTGCTCTATCAAACTGAGTGAGGCTATAACCAAAGAACCACTGTTTTTGCTCACAGGAACTGAAGATACCTGGGAGACAGTCTGTTTATAGTTTTGAATTCTTCCTGAAATAGCCTTATAATTTTGACCTTGTAGAGTCCAATCCAAATGATCACCTGTGTCTAGGTTCTGGGTATAATGTGGTCTAACGTAGCATGTTTAACATGTGTTGAGTCAGATGGGAAGAAGGCCACCATCTGTAAATACATGTACTACCTGGTTACCAAAAAAGTGGCATCCCAATCCGAAGTGACAACCATTCACACGCTAATAAAAAATTATGTGATACTATGCTTTGTATTAAATCAAGTAGCTTGCTTGAAACCTTGTATTACATTCTAATTATGTTGGCAGGGTAGATATTTTATTACCATCTTCTAGGTGATAAAAACAATGGCCAGATGATGTCTAATAAAGTTCAAGTAGAGACTTGTTATCAGTTATGTACATTCTAACAAATACATATTTGGTGAAAGGGCCAAGGCAAGGATGCTGCTTTCCATTGAGAAGGTGGACAAGCTATTGCTTTTCTGTTATTCGGTGTAGACTCAGATAGCATCTATGTTTCCAATACAACTGTGAAAAACATTTAAAAACTGAAAAGTGAATTGGTCTGTTGTTTTATCACCAGATCAGTGGGCTCCAAGTACTTAATGTACTCCACTTGTATCCTTTATACTCATCTCTGGCCTACCATTGGCATTACTCATTCTCAGGGTTTTGGTCACTAGAATAGCTGTATGCCTCTACGTAGACATATGAGGACCTAAGGAAGTTTTAATTTACCAGGCTTCAAGTATCACCTAACATGCTCTGTCATTCAACTCACCTATGCTCAGTTATAGAGATACATATGTTCTGCAGATATCTCTATTTACTTTCTAAGACAGAGGAAATCAAAAAGACACACAGAAAGAAGTTGCCATAGAGAAATAAAACTACAAGATAATTCACAGAACCAGAGTATTTGACTTTAATGATATCAATGAATTAATTATAAAGTCTTGTCATTAACTCCTTTCTGTTCCTTTTATCCTCATAGAATGTTAAAATGGAGTGTCTATACCTTCAACACAGTAAATACCTTCTTTTCTGGAAGGTCATTGAGATATACCTGGGACTGTACAAGACAGTAACAAGGAGATAGCTTCTCAGGCCTGGATCCAGTCTCACCTTTAAGGTAGGACTGAAAATAATTTTTAACTGTTGTAGCCAAATATAACCATTTGGAACTGACTTTTGGAGTGCTCCGTTGCCACATCCTAAGCTCATCAAGAAGTAATAGTATTAATGAATACTAATCTGTTTCATAGTTATGTATGAGGAGAGACATAACCCTCATTCTAAAAAGGATCAGGTGTACTTGAAGGGAATGAGTTTCAAGTAGATCCCTGAGAATTCCATATGTGTCTGCTTAGCTTACGTGAGTAATACAGACAGCACAGTGGTCCACATGCATTGAGTGTGCATTTGAGTGGAACATCCATTTCTTCTAGCAATGATTATATAACACTCATGTACTTAAGGATTACCTTGGATATTTAGAAAATGCAAATTCCTTAGCCATACCCTCAGAGTTTATGACTCAGTGGCAGGGAACTATTGGGATCCAATGACAGAACATCCAGAACAATGTTTCGAGGGAATCTAAGAATAGTGGTGATTATTTGAATTGACAACAAAATTTGGTTCATATAAATTGTGCCAAATACATTTCTTCCTAAAAAGAATAATTGCTTCAGAGCAAGAAAAAAAATGGAGAATAAATTTCAAATATTTATGCACATATTTAACTAAAATAATGTATTTTATCATGTTTTCATCTTAGTGTTTTAATTAATAATTAAAAGAACACTCATTAACCCAATACACAGCCCAAGAAACAGAATCTCATTCATAACTTGGATCTGTTCACATGCTATTGTCCTGTGCTGTTTATTTTCACTCCAGAGGGAACAAGTACATTGTATTTTGTGTTTGTACTTCCTTTTCTTCTATCCTTGTATATGTAAGCATGAACAATATATTGTAGGTTGTTTTTCCTGTTTGAGAGCTTTATAAAAATGGCATCCCTTATATACATTCATCTGGCACTTGCACCTCCCTTAATATTATGTTCAAAGCTTTATTTGCTTTGTTGCATGTAGCTGGAATTCAGCCATTTTCAATCTTGTGCAGTGGCCCATTTTGACACATTATTATTCCTTTGACCATTCTCTTCTGGATTGATATTAAGATGTTTTCTAGTTTTGCTTGGTTTTTTAATTTGTAGTGCTGCTATAAATATTTTATATTCATCTTTTTTGTATGCATGTAGAATTGCTGAGTCAATGGGTATGTGAATATTCAATATTATAAGGTAATACTAACTTTTTTCCAAAGAAATTATCCAATTCACCCCTTCATCACTAAATTCTTATTGATGTCCCCTCTTTCAATATTGGTATTTTTAGATTTACAAGTTATGGCCACTCTAGTAAGTAACACTATATTTACTTCATGTATATGTCGAAAAATAGTTTTATTAGATACAAAGTTCTAGGTTGACATTTACTTTTCACAGTAACATGGTAATATTATTTTTCTTCTAGTATCCTTTGTTAATGCTGAAAAATCTTGTCTTTCTAATTGTTCCTTTATAAATAATCTGGATTGTCTCTGTGTTGATTTTTAAGGGTCTTTTGCTTTGTGTTCTGAAAGCTTCAGTATAATGAATTCGAGTCTGACTAATTTTCTACTTGTTCTACTTAGAATACAGATTTATAAATTGTTTACTGCTATTACCATTTTGTCAGGACTGGAAAATTTGTAGCAGTTTTCCTTCAATTCACTTTTTAAAAATTTGTCTCTCTATAACACCAATTAAATGTATGTTATACATTTTCATTCTGTCCTTTATATCCCCTATTTTTTCCCTAATTTTCATCTTCTTGTCTGGGAGATGCTTAACTATGGGTAGTTTCTTCAGCTGCATCTTCCAACTTTCTAATTCTCTCTTCAGGCTTTTATTACATCAAGGTTAATACACTCACCACATTTTTTTCAAGCATTTTATTTTACATCTAGAAAATCTTCATAAATGTTAGTTTATAGTTTGTTTTCAAATCTTCGTATTCAAATCTCCTGCCCTTCTGTTGCAATTTCTCTAATTGCATCATTTTTCTCTAAATATTTCTTACAGAGTTGTTCTATATTAGATATTTAATTACTCCATTATCTGTAGTCCCTCAAGGTCACAATGAGTAACTTGCTTTTCATGCTGCATCTCATGCAGAATTTTTGTCTACTGGTGAGTTTGTTGGCCCTTTGTTGTGAACTGATTGCTTGAGCTTAATCTTTATGAAGGCAGGGGGATTAAATTATAGGGATCCTTTTGCCAGAGGACTTCATTTCATTTCTTCTCAATATTCCATGTCCATTCCTGGACCAAAATCACCTCTGACCCCTTTAAAATTCATCGGTAACTGTTGGGTCCACAGTCATACTTTCTGCTTTTCAGCTCATCCGTGACTCCATATCTTAATACACTTTTTTTAAGTTCATTTATTTTTGACAGAGACAGAGACAATGTGAGTGGGGAGAGGCAGAAAGAGAGGGAGAGAGAGAATCCCAAGCAGGCTCTGCACTGTCAGCACAGTTACTGATGTGGGGCTTGAACTCACAAAACCATGAGATCATTACCTGAGTTAATACCAAGAGTCTGATGCTTAACCAACTGAGCCACCCAGGTGCTCCTCCTAATGCAATTCTTCTGTTAGTATTTTCTTCTAAGGAAAACCTAGCCTTGTTGGCAACCAATTCTCTGCCAGCAGAAAACTTGCTTGGAAGTCTGAAAGGAAGAAGATTCTCTTTGGAAACTTTTCCTTCTACTTAAGAGACCGCAATGCTTTACTGTGCATGTTGTACCCGTGTTACTTTCTGTAGGGTTGTTCAAAGAGCACAACTTAACCAGAAGCCTGGAAGAGAAGTTTAAAATAAATGGCATTGCCAACATCAGAAAATACTACAAATTTCAGTGTTTTAAAATTTATAATTAAGGCACAGAACTTGAATCATTAACCCTTCTACAGAAAGACAAAAGTCTTTCTGAATTAGATTTGTGGTTTATAGCAATTGACATTGCTATGTATAGAAAAAAAGTGATCTAATTCATCCCCCTTTTCCATCCTGCTGGCTGTTTGTAGAGGGAATTCATTAAAAGAATATAAATATTTGAGGATGAAGGTGAATAGACAAAGGTGGATCAGACAGGATGGCACAAAGGCTAATGAGATAAAAAAAACTGTGCAAATAAAACCTTGGTTGAATTTGCATGACAGTTTCTTCGTGGTGACATACACACACTGTAAATTCAATATTTAAGGGAAACAATCAAATTACCAATCAATTATACTAGATTTGATAAGAATCCCAGATGGCATGCTGAAGTGTGAGAGGTTAAAATGGACTGAAGGGATGAGCTAATAGCCATTTTTTCATCTTTATCTATTTACCTTTAGTAGATCTTATTTTCCTCCTAATTTTGTTTTCCAACTAAAGGGCTGAGAAAATATTGTCAATGTCCCTTCAGGGAAGCAGAATCATGTTGAGTTGTCAGATAAAGGGTTTATTATAGGAATTGAACTTTACAAAAATATACAAACAAAACTGATAAGGTAAAATCTTCAGCAGAACGAAGGAGACCAAAGGAGCCATCGTCCATTGAATATGAGGGGCCAAGTTGTGTGTGTGTGTGTGTGTGTGTGTGTATGTGTGTGTGTGTATGTGTATCCATCAGACAGAGACAAAGAGTGACTTCACAAAATGTCCTGAGCCTGGGTATAACAGAATCATGAATTGTTTATTATCAGTGTTAATTTTTTTCCATCTACCAATAATTTTTTCCATGTAGTAAATAGCACAAGAACTTTCTTGATAGTTTTATAACATCTTATTATCACATAGTATCTGTTCCTTCTCTGAAGATATGTAGTATGTTCCATTAAGTGTAAACATTTTAAAAACTTTATAGAAGATTTCAACTTAATATTCTCTCAAAATACACCAAGACAAAACAGACAGTACCCTTGCACTCAGTCTTGTTTCTTTGAGCTTTGTTCCCTTCATTCCAATATGAGAACTTACTTAACATGTATTGTCTCTGCCCCTTGGAAATATGTGCACATTTCGTAGTGATATAATCTGATGATGTTTAAAACATGGTGTAATAAATAAATTAGGATTTAAGCAAATTAAGAGAGATAAATTTGTATTTAAAGTAAGATAAATTTATACTTCATAAGTTTAATGAAGTAAGTTTATACTTACGTAAATTTCTGGTTTACATTTTTGACATATTCAAACTGTGATATTTGGAAGAATTTTAAATAATGATTAATCAATGAACATGCAACCCTCTTCATGTTATTTTCTCAACATGTGTTTTAATGGCTCTGCATCTGCCTTACGGTAACAGTCTCTAGCCTTAGCTTCACATGCTTGGTAATCGGGCTCACCTAGATTTTTAACCTTCTCATAGGTACACTGTCTCCAGTATCTTAACATATATGTGGTTCTCTGGATGACAGGTCCCCATCTGCCTGGTTTACTGTCACTCATACTTGCATAGTCAATTCTTGCACATTCTGAGAATTCTGTGAGTGGCAAGGTAGTCTAGTGGTTTAAACCAAGGAAGCTGGCATCTTCTTGAGGCAAGAATTGCACCATTATCTGTGACTTTGAGCAGATTTCTTATCCTCTCTTGTTCTTTTTCTTTACTCATAAAGTCGGAATACCAACAGTGACTCCATTATGAAACGATAGGGATTAATCACTAGCTGTGTGTCACAGGCCAAGCACAGTGTGGTATATAGTGAACAGTGAATTTGATCTACCATTTATTTTTATCATTCTTATCATCATTTTATTATTATTTAGTCTCCTCTCATAGAGAGTTAACCATTCCTTACAATGATGCCATAGCTTTTTGTTTAACTTATTCATTCACTTTTTAAAATTCAGCACATTTATTGAGGGTATTCTATGTGTCAGATGCCATTTGATACATTGGAGATTCAGCAATGAAATAAAATGGAAATAGTTCTGATTTTGTGAAGGTTACATTCTAAGAGTGGATATATCTGACAAATAAATTAATGCACATTCCTTTTTTTTTCACATTTCTTGAAGTTATTTTTTTAACATTAATATCCCTGGCAAGTATGTGGTTCTTACAAGGTAGGAGAAATTTTATTCCTCTTTCTCCTCAGTGCTTTTCATAATACCTGGCCCATAGGAAGCATTCGATAAGTAGCTGTTGCACAAACATTAGTGAATGACTTATAGCTAAAGATTATAAACGTTTCCCCAATTTTAACACATAATACATCCCCAAGTATACATTAGCTAATCTCTCAACTGCATACAAGACGTATTTATTTTACAATAAGTTTGCCTGTCCAGGATGATGGAAGGGTTACAAATGCTACGCTTCAGTGTAAATTATCAAACAAAAACATCAATTATATTAAAATAGGTATTTCCACACCTGCACATCTATATATATTTCTATGTATGTGTGTGGGAACCCATAACTCTAGCAACATTTAAACCTTTATGAAATAAAAATAAATATTTCCAACAGTTTATGCAGATGAGAAAAGCTAAGGGTTGAAATATATGGAGGTAAATGGGCACATGATGGTCATTGATTCTCATAAATATTATCTTTTATCGTATGCAAGTTTGATTTTCCCCTCACTTTATGGTTTTGAATAGTTGAGTATTTAATGCTGTAACCTTACTTTGTTAAGGGGATCAGAAAATAATTGCCCTTAGGGGCATCTGGTTGGCTCAGTCAGTGGAGTTTGGACACTTGATTTCAGCTCAGGTCACGATCTCACAGTTCATGGGTTTGAGCTCCACATCAGGCTCTGTGCTGACAGGGCAGAGCCTGCTTGAAATTCTTTCTATGCCCCTCACCCCTCTTTCTCTCTCTCAAAATAAATAAATAAACATTTTTTAAGTATACTTATATTAAGGGATTTTTTTTTATTATCCTATGCCAGAAAAGAAGACAACACGTTTAGTAAAGATTCTATTGTAAGCCAACAAGTGGTTGTACTACATGACTGAGGTGTTGCCACCATGAATTTCTAAACAATTACAGCTTGTTTCGGGCAGGATGAGCTTCTGTTTATTTACCTCTCTTGTCAATGCTCAATTTACACTCACGTCAGTTGTGTTTTTCTCTGCTACTTATTTTAAGCAGATCTCTAGAAACCACTTTCTCACCACTTGCCATGGCAGTGTGAAACTTGAAAACCTGGTGTTTGACAAATGACTTTAGCTATTAAGGAATCCTGGGTATACTGGATATCCTTCTCCCTGTCTAGGTCTCACCGGGATGACCTGTCTACATATGTAGAACCGCTTACCTTATGGCTCTTCCTTTATTTCAGCAAGTGGACAACAGAAGTGTTCTAATGAGGGTGAAGAGGGATGCCTTGAGATTAATTTTTCTCCTGGCCAGTGCTGTTTGCCAGGGTGTGAAACTTGTGTAGTCGCCCAGGGCTCCACACTCAGAAGAGCTCCATGTTTGGCTTCCTGTTCCGGAGTCAATGCCATGAAATTCTTAATAATAATTTTTAACAAGGGATTCCTCATTTTCACTCCTTACTTTGCCCTGCAAATCATGTATCTTGCTGTCAGTTCCCTCCCTGTAGGATTGCCTTAGGCTGACTAGGTCCTTTGCTGGAAGTGTGCTCCTGTCTGTTTGCCTTCTCTCCTTTAGACCTTTCTATCTGTAGATGTGGAATGATTCCCCTTCTTCTCTTTCTGGCTAAAGATGGTAGCAGGGTTCTATTGTTATTAGCCCTTGGGGACTACACCCTTACTAGTGCTTTTGTTCTTCCTACTCACATCTTTAAAAACTGTGCTTAACTTCTGCTGTTAAATGTTAACGTACTTTAATTTACTCTCATTTGAGCATGGCATCTCTTTAGAGCTAGGACACTAAATGCTACCAATGGTAAGAACAGCTTAGCTCTGGAGTACATAATAAAATAGAACTCTGCAAAAGACAAATGTGGGGAAGAGTAAAGAGGTCAACCAAAATTTTCCTTAGAAATTCTGAAGTATGTGTGTTAAGGTAGAAATCTTTCTAAGGGTTGACACACATTTTCTAGAATATAGAAATTCTTCTTTTTCCCCATTGCCAATGATTTGAACATAGAAGGAGCTCTTAAAAGAGCATAAAGAACACTGTGTTTCCCTTTATTCTGAAGTGCTAAATGGATAAATGAATATTCTTCTTCTAACAAAGAAAATCACCCATAGAAGATGTAATTAACCTTACCCATTTAATCAAGGAGTAGCATCCACCCTTTGTGGACTCAAACCCCTTGGCAAATGATATATGATAAAACCATAGGAAATTGGACATGTGTAAAAATCACCAAAGGCAAAAGAAGACCCACAAAATAGAAAAAAAAAAATATGGAACTTCAAGTAGTTTGAAAGAACGTAAAATGATAGACTCCCTAATGTGTCCACTACTCTGAAGAGTAACTTAGATTTTTGAGTACTGTATGCATAAAGCTAAGAATAAGAAAGTTACAGGCCTAGACATAGATAGTGATAGGGTGATAGATTTCAAATCATATGAATATACATCTCAAAAAAGAATAGTTCACTAAGCACGTGAAGGGAGCATTATTGTGGCAACACATCACGTTTGTATTAACTTATGAAAGTTCTAATATGTGAACTTTACCATATCTTTTACATATGATAAAAATACTGTGTGAAATTAAATATATTACATTAAATGCTCTTTAATGTATTTTTAAAGATAGAGTGAGAGATACTGTGTGCCAAGTGTTACTCTGAATGTTTTATGTTTTATACCTACTTACTTGCTTATCTTCACAATAATCATAAGAGTTAATTATTACATTATCCCTATTTAACATATGAAAATTTAAGGAATGAGATGTGTAGCTACATTGTCAAGGTCAAACGACACTACTGCATGCTTTCTTATGCTTATAAAACATTCGAAGATTGTCTGTAGAAAACTAAGTGTATGTAGTTTCAAGGGTCAATTTTATTCCAGGCTTGTTTTCATTCTTTACTTACTTAGAATATGACCCCCAATAAGGTAAACATATCCAAAAACACATAATAGCTGGTAAGTCATTGGCTTTATCATTAAAGTATTTGTAATCTTTGCTTAGAAATAATTTCAACCCAAACTATCTTCAACAGAAAATAGCAGAGCCCAGGATGGAGTTTTGAGAACATGTCTAAAGCTAATGTGGAAGTATAACAAAAAAGCTCAAAGCAACACAGATGGTATTAGAACATGAAGATGAACAGAGAGGAGAAAGTAAGGTCCACAAGTTAGCCTGTCAGTTGATAAACCCATGTATGTCATATTTTGTGGTCAAGTTGAGAAAGACAATCTGGAGAACAAGTGCCATGCCCCAAAATTTCTATAAAATGCTATCATTCAGTAATGATGTCACACAAAATCTTTAGTGCTGCATGGGAGGATGATGTGTGGGAAAATGTATGATGTTTGAGAAGACAAATTTTATCTATCATCTATCTATCTATCTATCTATCTATCTATCTATCTATCTATCTATCTAGGCTCTGAGTCTCTACATTAAAAAAGACACCAGCAGGGGTGCCTGGGTAGCTCAGTCGGTTGAGTGTCTGACTTCGGCTCAGGTCATGATCTCACGGTTTATGAGTTCGATGCCCATGTTGGGCTCTGTGGGGACAGCTCGGAGCCTGGAGCCTGCTTCAGATTCTGTGTCTCCCTCTCTCAAAAATAAATAAACATTACAAAAAAAATTTTTTAAAAGACACCAGAAAGAAAATGTGACTCTGTAAGGGATCAAGTTAAAATTAAGATGATTCTAGGGTCACCTGGGTGGCTCAGTCAGAAAAGCATCTGACTTCGACTCAGGTCATGATCTCACGATTCATGAGTTCGAGCCACATGTCAGGCTCTATGCTGACAGCTCAGAGCCTGGAGCCTGCTTCAGATTCTATGTCTCCCTCTCTCTATGCCCATGTCTCTCTCAAAAATAAATAAATGTTAAATTTTTTAAGAAAACTTAAGATGATTCTAAGTGTTCCCAATGGAATTCAGTTATTTCAGCCTTAGCAATGGAGAATTATTTTTCCTCTTCAGCTACTGGCTACTCCATCTGAACCTTGTGAAACTTAATTTCCCTTCCACAACTCTATGAAAACTATTCTTTGGGCATGGTTAATAATGTTTTCTAAGTCTTGACATTTTTCAACCTGGTAAAGCAATGATATGATCAACCAATTTCTGCTTTAAATTAACTACTTCTTAGGTTTTATGGAAATTTTGACTCCTTTTCTTATCTTTCAGTGATTTGGTTTTTTTCTCCAACTGCTCCAATATGAATTCTACTCAAAACACTGCCATTATTCATTCATTCATTCATTCATTCATTCATTTATATATTTATTCAAACTACGTATCTCTGTTGACTGGATGGGAGTATTAAGAATTGGACATTGATTCAAAAAATAACTTTGGATAGAGAAAGGACACTATATTTTCAAGCAAATGCAAGCAGCTCTATTTCCAATTTTGTTTCACTGAAGGGTGGAATAAAGCTTACTGGAAATAAGAATTATGAATTTGTGTAACATCAAGAATTTAAAAAAAAAGCGTATCTGACAAGGACAAATAGTTTCTAGAAATTTGATAGCTCATTGGGGGCACCTCATTGCTAAAAGGCAGCAAAGTGACTTGTGTTAGAATAGTGAAAGTTGTATAGAGTGTTTGAGGTATTGTATTACCTTAGAGACTAAACTATAATTATTGCTGCTGTTTTAATGGTGTTTTGAATATGTACCACATATCCAAAGAAGTAACAAACTTCTGGTCTGGAATATATTAACTGTGACTGAAAATGACTGTAATTTATTCCTCAATATTGGACTACAGTCAAGATCTAAAGAGTCTTTCTGACTATACTTAGGAGTCTGGAGTCCACCTTGTCAGCATGGAGAAGACACAGACAATTTTTAGTCAAAGGAGAGAACTGGATCAATTTTTGTTGTGGCAAAAATAATTCTAATAGATACATGAAGAATAAAATACTAATTCCAGAGACTTGGAATTTCAGATCTGTGACAGTTTCCATACCAAATAATGGTGAAACAGTCTGAACTTTTCATGTAGCTTGAAAAGGAAGGAAGGAAGGAAGGAAGGAAGGAAGGAAGGAAGGAGAGAGAAAGAGAGAAAGAAAGAGAGAAAGAAAGAAAGAAAGAAAAGAAAAGAGAAAGAAAAGAAAAAAAGAAATCATTAGATGCATGAATGCAAGCATTGGCTGGTGTGAACACATTGTTTTACAATGACAAGTTTACTCCAACTTTTATTCTCTACTTGGAGAAGAAATGTGTATTCGCAATATTTGCAATTTCTCCTTTTTATTCACAACATAACATTATAATCTCCCCCTCTGTCTATATGTAAATAAATATGACATTTATATAAATATATATAAATATTTTGTATATTTTAAATATTTATATAGTATATTTTATATATTCATATACTCTATATTTATTTATACTATATATGTATAAATATAAGTCAAATATAATTCAAAAGTTAGCCCGGAAAGTGTTTCCAAATGAATATTATCAGGAATAGGATCTCAAATCGATAAAGTTCTTCACATCCTAGTTCGTCTTCAATTTTTACCTGAACATGCAATTGTTACTTCATTTTGGAAGCACTCTTCGTAAATGCACATGTCTCAGAGTGGCAGCTTTTCCCTTCAAGTAGTTCAAATTCAACCTCGATGTTATTTCATTGACAAAGTACCTCACTAACTACTGTTGTTCCTTTGATTCCTAGTGCATAGAGTCACCCTCTTTCTATCTGTGTCCAGTGAATGGATTCTTCTCTTAACTGTCATAGGATGGTTGACCCAATATTAACTAGAAAAGAGTAAAGCAGTCCTCACTTTAGTTTCTACACTTGAGATTGTTTTTGAAAGTACATTTGGTATAGTCTCTGTAAATTTCAGAATACAGCTCTGTGTTTTTATTTTCTTGTCAATGAAATCATTCACATTGCTATTATCTCCCAGCTTCTACCACACTTCCACTAGGTACTTATTTTTGCATAAAAATAACAATAAACAAGGAGATATCCACCCTCTTAAATAATATCTAATTATATGCAGGTTATGTCTAAGTCTTATAGGCATATTTATGCAAATGATGTGAAAAAAATCTGAAAGTACAGTAGTACAATGCAGTACCCTTTACTTGAAAGAATTAAACATATAAAAAGTTACAATAGAGAAAAGGATCTTTGTAGGGAAAAAAAATATCAGCCAAAATGCTTGATTTATTCAGGCAAGCATTGTTTTTTCTCTACTGGTATTACCGTGATTCAGAGAGTCTGGAGAATTTGTTTGTAACAGCATTGATTATATGTATTTTGTCTTTCTTAAAGGCTACCAGTCGAAAACATAATAATAAGGAATGAGAAGCCTCTTATGAGGACTTTATTGTGATGTACACTTTTTAGAGTTGATATTTGTGTTTCAGCAGAGAACACACGAGCGCTATAAGGAATAAATTATGTTTTCTTCTCAGGAGCAACTGCTTAAATTAATAATCACATCTTTTTAAAATAGCCTATTAGACCTATAATAAAGACAGCATGACCTTTCTTTTCAAAGTGTGGTCAACTTTGAGTACCTAGTATTTGTAAAGTAGAAAGAGGAAAATAAATCTATTTGTAAGGAAAGACAGGCTTTCTGGGTAGCAGTGAAATTCTTCTCAGCTGTGTTCTCCTTTAAAGAACTTTACTGAAGTAAATAATTTCCCAACAAGCAAATAATAAAGACTATTTTGCCTTCGCTTTTGAAAGATATTTTCTCAAGAATACATTTATAAGCTGATGGATTTTTTTTTCCCCCCCAGTGCTTTGAGGATGTTTCTGGTCTGCCTTCTGGCTTTTGTTGTTTCAAACAAGAAGTCACCTATCATTTTTATCTCTGTTCTTCCAAGTAAAATGTTTCTTTTACTCTGAATCTCTTTAAGATTTATCTCTGCTTTTAAGCAATTTGATTATGATGCTTCTTGTTATAAGTTTTATCTTGTTTCTTCCACTTGGGGTTGGTTGCGCTTCAATCTATAAATTTATCATTTCCAACACATTTGGAAAATTTTAGTTATTCTTTCTTCAATGTTTTGTTCGTTTATTTGTTTTCTGCTTCTGTCCTTCTCTAGGAACTACAATTACAGGCATATTAGGGACCATCAGGATATTCTGTAGTATTCTGACGGCTTGATGATTATTTTTCAGGTTTTTTCTTCTCTCTTTCAATTGTATTTATTGTATTTGATTGTGTTTATTCATTGTATTTATTGTTGTGTCCTCCATTTCATGTATATATCTTTAGTGTTTCTCTTGCTGTTTATCTTACCCATTTTACTTTTTATCCCTGACATTATACTCTTCATCACTAGAATTTTCAATAATTCTTATTAATATCTGTCATGTCTCTCCTTAAAAGACTTATGTTTTTCTCTAACTTAAAATATGGAATACATGTATTATAACTATTTTAATATCCTCATCTACTAATTTTGTCATCTGTGTCAATTCTTCATTGGTTTCAATTGATTGATTGATTTCTCTCATTTTTATCAGTTGTATTTTCCTGCTTCTATGGATTCCTGGTATTCTTTGCTTGGATGCTAGACATGGTGAATCTACTTTGTTGATCTCTGTATTCTTGTTATTACTGTAAATGTTACTGAGTTTTGCCTTGTGACAGATTTAAATTAATTGTAAACAGCTTTTTTAAAAACTTTGTTTTTGGGGTGCCTGGGTGGCTCAGTCGGTTAAGCATCCAACTCTGTTTTTCAGCTGAGGTCATCATCTCACAGTTTGTGAGATCAAGTCCTGTGTCAGGCTCTACTGTAACAACACAGAGCCTGCTTGGGATTCTCCCTCCCTCCCTCCCTCTCTCTCTCTCTCTCTACACTTCCCACTGCTTGCTCTCTCTCTCTCTCTCTCAATAAATAAACATTTTATATAAGTAAGTAAGTAAATAAGTAAATAAATAAGTAAGTAAGTAAGTAAATAAATAAATAAATAAATAAATAAATAAATTACCATTAGCTGGTACCAGAGCAACCTCTAGTCAAGGGCTACTTTGGTGCCCCCAGCTGAGGCAGTATACTTCCAAGTACTCTCCCCAATAACCTCTGTATTCTGAGGTTTCTTTTACTCCAGCAGTTGGAAAAGGGAACTATATCCAGCCTTATGTAGGCTGCACATAGTTGTCTCACATACATGCACTTATCCGTATTTGGCTGATAACTTAAGAAGAATGCTCTGAAGATTTCTGGGTCTGTCACTCTAAGCTGCACGCTCTTCTCAATGTGCTGCCCTGTGAATTCCAGCCACTTTGGTCTTCCCAAATCCTCAGCTCAGTCTTCTTAACCTAGGTTGCCCAACAAGCTCTGGGCTGTCTCTCACTTCACTCTTGCCTGGAAACTCTGTACAGACTACAAGCTGAGGCAAACGTCACAATCATTAGGTTATTTCCCTGTCTCAGAGGTCACTGCCCTGGACTGCTTGATATTCAATGTCTGAGCTACCATTGTTTCCTATATTTTCTGGTTTTTATTTACTTAAGATAGTGCTCTAAGTCCAATCTCTCTTTTTTTTTTTAATTTTTTTTTTTAATGTTTATTTATTTTTGAGAGAGACAGAGACAGCATGTGAGTAGGTTAGGGGCAGAGAGAGAGGGAGATGCAGAAGTAGAAGCAGGCTCCAGGCTCTGAGCTGTCAGCACAGAGCCCGACGTGGGGCTCGAACTCACGAGCTGTGAGATCATGACCTGAGCCGAAGTCTGACGCTCAACCGACTGAGCCACCCAGGCGCCCCAGTCCCATCTCTTTTATCCCAACTTGTTTAAATGCAGAAGTCTGCATTCTTTTACTGTTTTTTGATATTAACCTCTTTTGTCAAGCTAGTAAAAATTTGAAATATCATTATTGTATCAGCTGATATTTACTGAACTTACATATAATACCTAATCTATATGTCAGGAAGTTCTTAGAATATGTCTTGGTGTATATAAGCTATGAGTAGGTCTAGATAAAATTGAATTCAGCAACTAGGCCTTAAATAATTTGTAAGTTTTTTAAATGTTCAGAATGTTTCCTTATGCATTTGTTTTTTCTATCTTCTTTTCTTGAGTGAAAGTGAATTCACATGTGTTTAAGGAAAAAGTTGGAATTCTGTGATTTCCCATCTCCAAACAGGCTTACTTTTTAATTTCCAAATCTCTGCAGTCCTGATTATAAATGTAATTTATAATTGGATATAATATATAATTGGATCATGATATATCCATAATATTATAAAGCAAAATTGCAGTTAAGAATCCAAAATAACTGCTTGGTTGTCCGAACAAGAATAAAGCCAATTTTTAAAGGGACAAGGATTATGCAATAATATATATTATAATAATGTATATAATATGTAAAATAAAATATTAATGATATGGGGGGAAAGTCAAGGAGAAACCACATGTAAATGCTGTTATCATTCCTGGATGGGAGAATTTGAGGAAAATTGTTTTTGTTTTGTTTTATGTCAGGGTGTACTGCTAAATTTTGAACACTGATTTTTATTATTATTATTGTAAAATGTATTACTTTAAAGCAATTACATAGACAAGCATGTGGACTGGGTTTTTACTGGGACCATGTGTTCATTGGGATTGGTGGGGGAAGGGGTGAAATGGAGTTAGTACACCTACTGCATATGTATTTCTCTCAAACCCACTTTTGAAAACCCAGGCCATTGGTCATGTAATTCAAGGAGCGTCAGATGTAGTTTCAAGTCCAGGACTGTTGATTTTGAAATGTAGAGAGGAGTAAAAGGAAGAGGGTCAGAGGTATCTAGCCAGCCAGAACAACAGATGGTTATACGGAAAAAGACACAAAGGATTTGCTTCCTCATCAGATTTCCACCCAAGATTTTAGAACAAGATAATTGGGTTATATTCCAAGATTCATGCTAAAAATAGGGCCTCTGTGAGAACTTCTATTGCTGGGATATTACTAGAGAAACTAGCTTTGGCAGCACTAGGGCAAGAAGGGACTCCATGTTTCCTCGGGGCCTGTGTAGCAGGATTGCTTTTTTCCGTAGTCTGTTGAGCAGTGGACGTGACTCCAGTGCATTCTGGACTTGGTCCCTGGAAGAATGCCAAGTATGTTAACTAAGCCTCACGGGGTCAGGAAGCATCTAAGATCCAGTGATCATAACATCATTAGATTTAAAATGCTTGCGAGGCTAACTTCTAAAGAAAGCAACAAAAAGATTATCAGAGTTTTAGAAACACCAACTGTGAGAGAGGACAAAGTGTTTTAAAGAACGCTTATCAGAAGCATGCTCCATGCAGGGACCATCACAAGAGAAAACAAAGTAGGAAAAACTTATCACGCAACTAACAAGAAAAAAAGAAAGAATGTGAGTTAATGTATTTTATTATAGTCTATCTGTATTAAAAAGAAAAAAAAAAGTCTGGCGAGGTTTTAGGGACCAAATTAAAAATGAAGAATTGTTGAAATCTGCAGAGAATAACAAGGAATTCAGGTAAGCAGCTGTCTCATTGAAGTTGAAAAGATTAGCTAATATCCACCAGTTAAGAACTGAAAAGTGTGGCTTAAACTCTCCCTCTATTACTTCTTTTCTGATTGAGTTTTAAGGAAATCTGTTTTTGTGGATAAAGTCTGATCAGGGTCAGCCCAGGTGGTAGCCCACTTAAGAATGATTGGATTAACCTCATTTCCTACAATGCCAACAAGGACAAATCCCGTGAGACTTCCTTGTAATCCTCCTTTGGAAAATACTAACATAACTTGGAGAGTTAACTTCTTAATTCCACCTCTGTTCATTCGTAATTAAGATGAATAGATTTATATTTAGATAGTTTTTCCTTGTTGCTAAAGGAAATTAGCTTTCAAAAGGTAAAGCAAGAGGGGTGTTGATTAAGTTGAGGTACAAACCAGTCACTTGTTTTTCAGCACACAAAAATGACCAGACAGATTAAGTCTTTGTAGGAGAGAAAAAATAGAAGCTATCAGCAAAACAAAGAGCAAACAAACAAACAAAGCACAAGAATTCAAGAACAAAAACATGCAACCTAGGGCTCTGAGGTTCCCGAGTGATTGAAGATCTCTGACTGAAAGGTTGTGGCCCAGGAAGGGCTTGATGGAAGAATAGAGTACAGGAAAGAACATAGGGAAGGCAATGCTTATTTACATCATTTCTCCTAGTAAAATCAATTGCTGTTTCCCTGGGAAGAGATGCAAAAGAAATGTGGAGGCAGTATGGAGATTTAGAGCTTTGCTGTTGAAAACAGTCTGCGAACAAACAGCGTGGTCATCTTTTGTGAGCTTGATAGAAATAGAAAATTCTATGTCATATTGTAGACCTACCAAATAAAATCAATAAGATCCTGTATGATTTGTGGGCATATTTATATTAGAAGAATGCCAATTTTAAGCATAGACTGAAAAACAAAAACAAAAATAAAAACACCTTGGTTTGATTTCCAGTTCTGTCACTTAAATACCGTGTGACCTTGGACAAGGTCTATAAACTCTCTAATAACTATTTTCTGCATGAGAAATGGGGAGAATACTAGTACCTAATCATGAGTTTGTTGGTTTAGATGAAAAATCACATGAAAATCACTTACCACAATGCCTGGCACATCAAACAAACTCAGTACAAGTTGAAAAGCATTACGACTGACCTGGATTAAATAACCAGAAAAAAGTAGGAAAATATGCAAGGGATAAAATTAACTCTCTTCATCTCTGTGTTCCCTGTACTGATCCTATATCTGGTGTTGATAGGGATTTTTGAAGTGAACCCTTAAGTGGTAACTAGCTCATTCTGTGTTCATGCCATGGCTATAAAGAGCCATTTATTTAAAACAAAGTAATATTTGGCCATTTTATCATCAAGTCAGATCAGCTGCACAGTATAACCAAATAATTGGGCAAATATCGATCATTAAAATAACTGAAATAGTAACAATAAAGAGAGCTGATGATGTCAACAGCTCTCTTTATTGTTTGGAAAGCAGTAAAAAATGGGAAAAATCATTCATTTTTAAAAATATATTTTAGGGGTGCCTGGGTGGCTTGGTTGAGCGTCCCACCCATGATCTCACAGTTTGTGAGTTCGAGCCCCGCCTCAGGCTCTGTGCTGACAGCTCAGAGCCTGGAGCCTGTTTCAGATTCTGTGTCTCCCTCTCTCTCTGCCCCTCCCCCACTCACGTTCTGTCTCTGTTTCTCTCAAAAATAAATATTTAGGAAAAAAATATATATATATACATATATATTTTTTTTTAATTTTGAAAAGCATATATTTGATAATTGCTAGGGAACATAATAATTAACTGCTTTGAAAAGACTCTTAAACCAAAAATCACTGTGGTTACTTAGGGTTTTTACCTAACAATAAGTATATTTCAGACTAATATTGCATGTGATTATTCGATACCAGAATTCTAAAAATGTAAGAAATGGAAATCACAATGCAGACACAGACACCAACCAGGCACTGGTGGTTTTCTCCTCTACTTTCAGAACAGTGCAGGAGTGGTGAGAGATACCATATTTCCAAGTCAACTTAGCTAAATCCATATACATACAACTAAATCTGAGGTTCACTCATGTCTAATAATCCAAATTCCAAATTTCATTGGTCAGAGCAAGTTAGATGCTTAAATCTGAGTCAATGGGGCAGAGAACTATGACCTTTCCTTAAGACAGGCACTAAATAATTTGAGATCTATCACTAACTAGCTTACAGTAGTTCAGTCTCATAATTATAAATATGTTGCAGAGCACTGTAGATGGAGATGTTTGGGTTGTTGTTTACTAAATTGAGTATAGCAAACCAAGTTGAAGTCACTCTTCTGCCAGATTTCTGCAGTATGATTTTAATCCTATCATTACCCTCTTAAGGATTCCAGTCCATTGTTTTAGTCTGAAAACAAGGAGTGTGCTTAAGTGCTAGCCCATAATACTAAATCCTAAATGTACCCACCCCCCTTTTTGTAAATTTCAAATCTGCCCCAGGGATGCCATTGAATCCTGTGAAGGTACACAAAAGGAGTAGTAATAGACCTGCAATGGATGCTTAGCAAAAACAAGAATAAACATTTGTTTTTCTAAACCTTTAAGATGTTGGAGTTTTGCTTTAATCACAGCAAAAGCTAGTCTTTTCTGATTAAAACACTGTTTTTCAAAATATATACAACCAGGAGAGTGAATTTATGAAATTTTTAAAAAGTAAAAAGGATTTCCAAAACGTGTTTGTATTTTTTTTTGGTTCACTTCCAGCCAAGCAGGAAACACAAAATATTAATTCAGTAGACACTTAACAAGACTTATTTAGTTGTAAGTGTCACAACATTAACAAATGTTACACCTTAGAGTGGTTAACCTGGGATTTGAAAAGTTAAGGTAAAAAGTATTAACTTAGTTATTGGACATCCCTTCTAAAAACAAAAAAAGGTTTTTGATTTGCTAGGACTCTGATTTTCTGGTAAATTTTATCTCCGGCTAATTTCTTCTTTGTTTTTGCAAAATCAGTAGCATAATTTTGGTATTTCTTTTGAAAGTATCAGGGAAAACCGTTTCATTGGTCCATAGCTTCAAGATCATTCTGATTACAGTAGGTCTCACCCAGGGTGGCAATTGCTACTGCATCTTGGCCAGTCCTTCCTAGCTATGGAAAGCTTTAGAAGGTAGCATATACCTGCATGTAGAAATCTTTGTCCTAAGAACCAAGTTCATCCAAAAAAAAAAAAAAAAGATAATCCCCTTTAACTAAATTTAAAGCTTGGAGAGAGTTGCAATACAGAGAGGCAAGTGTGATACTTCTCTTAAAGGAATTGAAACACATTGGTGATCATCTTGGCAATAGATATTATAGCAAAATATTACTAAATCTCTTGCATCTCTACTTATCTGGAAAATAAAGATTGGTCATTGTAGATAAGAGAGTTGTTCTCAGTCTTAAATAAACTAAATCTGGAGTATCTGTCAAGCACTTAGTAAAGAAAGTGAGAGTCCAATGAGTGTTAGTTTTCTTCTATCCTTAGTCAAGCAGACTTTCATATGGGCAGGCTATATAACATGCATTGTATTTTGCCTTTTGATCTGGAACTATAAGTAAAGTATACTTTACAGCACAAGCCTTATGACATGCCCAAATAAGACAGGTAGCACTTTCCACTGTCGCATCTGTTTCTGCTTTAATTCCTTAAACACCTATTTTACTCCATCTCATAAATGAACATTCATGGCCAGAAATCTTCTTGCACAATTTTTATTCTTATTTAAATCCAAGTTAGTTAACATATAGTGTAATGATGATTTCAGGAGTAAAATTGAGTGATCCATCACCTAGATAAAATACCCAGTGCTCATCCCAAGTGACCTCCCTAATGCCCATCACCCATTTATCCCATCCTCCCATTCCATATCCCTCCAGCAACCCTCAGTTTGTTCTCTGTATTTAAGAGTCTCTCATGGTTCTGGCACAATTTGTAAACTAAATCAACTCATTGATTTTTTTAATTTTAAACTAAATTTCAAAGGAAATCCCTTAAGTTTCTCCTATCTGTGGATCATGATGAGACTCACTGATGGAAACCACCGACTTCGACTTCTTATTGCCTGTTCCAGCTACGCAGAGTTTTTGGCTACCTTCAAAAATTGGAGTGCTTAAGAGCAAACAGAAAATTCAGGGAGACTTATTCCACACAAAGATGGTGAACATATGGAATAAATTGCTAACTTAGACCATTGGAGCAGATAATATAATTTAGTTTAGCAGCAGAAAATTTATTTCTAAAGGAGGGTAAAGATGGCAGTAAGGAACTGGAGAGAATTAATGCCAGTGGCTTGGAGAATGTCAGATAAACCCAGATGAAGAAGGTTTTTAATGCTCACATGGCCTCTCCCCCACCTCTGTCTTGGTATTCTTTATGTCCTTAGGATCTTTTAATTTTGTGAAAATGAATATAACTGTGACTAGCTTAGCCAAAAATGCTGCTGTATACCATCATGCATGCTATAAACCATGCGGGGATCTTAAAGTGCATAATCGGGCTGCAGATGGCACTGTTAATTTCTATTACAGACTCTAAAACCACAAGGGAGATAGTGTGTGCCTCACTGCCTCCCTGTTCTACAAGAATGATTTTTGATAGTTTCCTTTACTGCACAGCTTTTCTGCAAAGTGTTTGTCTTTTAGAAAGGCCAAAAGGAACTTACTGGCTTTTTAAAAATCTGTGCAAAATTGCCAAGCTGCTATGGGCCCTGCCCCCTGCAGTCCCCAGTTTGCTAGCCTTATTTAAGAAGGTACAGGTATCTGTTCACTCGGAATGAAATGAGCCTTCTTCTGGGTTTTGGGAATTTGTGAAAACACAAACTATCTGCTTTATACCAAATGCAGAGCATAGTATGAAATTCTATCCATGAAGATCCTTTTGAGGATGGTAAACTTAAAAAAAGACAGTAAATATTAGAATATATATATATACATATATATATATACATATGTACATGTATACACATACACACATACGCATATAAAAACAAACTTTGCTGTGTTCTGCAACACAATTATATATTCTTTAATGGAATTTTACCTGAAATTATGCCCATCATCTGGTTTCACCCAATGGACTATGCATTATTTAATTGTGTTTTTATTTTTGCATTTCTGGGAGTGTGAAACCTCCAAAGGCCTGTCAAATTCAAGAAATCCTTCTAGCCACCGTCTCAAATGAATCATTGGCAGGACATGGGCTTTGGAATCAGAAAACCTGCCTTTGCTTCTTAGAGGTATTAGTTGGCAAGTTATAGGATATAGAGACCCCTAACCTTTCTGTCTTTGTTCTCTTATCTAAAATATCTGAGTATAATCATGGGGATTAAACAAAAGAATGAATGTAAAGTGCTAACCACAATGCTCACAATGACTTTGACTAAGAGTCTGATTTTGTAAGTTTCTTTCACAAGAACGTAGCCACTGACTTCCAAAGAGGTTTAGACAACCTACAAAAGTTGGCTTGCCTAAAATCAATGTTCTAAGATCGAGTCTCCTTATATCGTAAGCTCAGTGCAGCTAAACTCTTTTAAGTAGGGTTTCATTAATTACCAATAAAATATCAGTACTTCAGTACCTCAATCTTGGCAATTTTACCTTTTATGATACATCAGTAGATGATACTAGCTAAGGTTATGAGTATAACTTTTTAAATTGTTCTGTTTTCCCATAAAATAATATTGAGTAGATATATAAAATGCCTCTTTTCTCTCAGTTTTCCATGCTTAAGTTCAAGCAGTCATCATATTAAAAAGCCGTTGCTTTTTCTGCTTTCTTGATAACTAGATTCATAATTACAACTTTCAGTAAATAAGTCACCTTGCTGTACAGTAGAGAGTATGAATTCAGTATATTTCACACTCAACCTAGTAATAAGTCTCTACTAAGACCTAGTCCACTAATGATATATATTGATATCATTAGTATATATATGAATATATATATATGAATATATATGATATCATATTTCCCAAGCAGACTCCTCAATCCCAAGCAGACTCCTCACTGTCAGTGCAGAGCCCCATATGGGGCTTGAACTCATGAACTGTAACATCATGATGCAAACTGAAATCAAGAGTTGAATGCCTAACTGATTGAGCTACCCAGGAGTCCCAAATGTTTGCTTGTTTGTTTGTTTGTTTGTTTGTTTTGAAAAAGAGAGAGTGAGCATGGGAGGAGCAGAGAGAGAGTGAGAGAGGGAGAGAGAGAGAGAGAGAGAGAGAGAGAGAGAGAGAATACCAAGCATGCTCCATGCTGTCAGCACAGAGTCTGACTCAGGGCTTAATCCCATGAACCACAAGATCATGACCTGAGCCCAAACCAGAGTCAGACGCTCAACCAACTGAGCTATCCAGTTGCTTGGCTAATGATATATTTTCAAATGGATTCATCCAAACAAATTCATAAAGCACATAATATATGCCAAACATGTATTGAATTTTAGAGACATAAAAATGAACAGGATAGAAATTGTCTCTGTTCTCAAAGACCTTACATTCTAAAAGGAAAGACAAGTATTAAAAAAATGCAACTCAGAATAATGAATAATCCAACCAAAGCAAGCTATTTCTGACAGCTTCATTGAAATATAATTAATACACCATAAAGTTCACCTGTATAAAGTGTGCAATTCACTAGTGTTTAGTATATTCATAGAATAGTGTGAACATGAACACAATTTTAGAACATTTGTATCACTCCCCTTTGACTACCCCTCTCTGTCCTAGACAACCACTAATCTTTCTGGCTTCATATATGCTCCTGTTCTATACATTTCATATAAAACTGATAATAAAGTATGTGGTCTTTCAGGACTGGTTTTTATCATGCAGCGTGTTTTCAAGGTTCATTCATGTTATGGCGTGTATCATTACTCCGTTTGTTTGAGTATCAGATAATCTTCCATTAAATGATATATAAAACATTTGATACAGCAATTTTGAATTTCCTGAATTAACCCAAACAGTTAAAAGTATAGGTGCTTTTGATAGTGTATATGCACTGTCTTTTATTGTCCAATAAAGTCTCTCCCTTAAAGTTCAAGATACTCCAATCTCCTTAAATATTTACCTTTTAAAATTTTTAACGTTTATTTATTTTTGAGAGAGAGAGAGAGCAAGCACAACAGGGGAGGGGCAGAAAACGGGGGAGACACAGAATCCAAAGCAGGCTCCAGGTTCTGAGCTGTCAGCACAGGGCCTGAGACGGGTCTCTAACCCACGAACCATGAGATCATGACCTGAGCCAAAGTCAGACGCTTAACCGACTGAGCCACCCAGGCGCCTCTGTCATGAAATATTCGAAAGACTGAAAAAACCCATTGCTATTGGGAATATTACTCAACACATGATTTTTGGAAGCAATTTACAGTATGAACTGCATTGTTAAGTGTTTTTAATCATTTAATATACCTTGAAAATTATTTGAAGTGTATAAAGTGAAAAGTACAAAAATATTCCTGTGGTGCTACTTGAAAGGTTTTAATATTGAAAGCCAACTCCCAACAGAATCAGATTGCTTACAAAAGCAGAAATGTACAATCAAATGAATGAATATACCTCACTGATGAAAACTGCAATGTAGATCTCTATTTGCTGTTATGGAAAGAATCAGACAGTATGATATCAGAAGCAAAAGCATGTGGATTATGTGCACAGTAAAAACATATTAAAGATAGATGACAGATCAGATGATAGATAGATAGATAGATAGATAGATAGATAGATAATCTTTAGCTAGCTACCTAGTTAACTAGCTTTGTTCTTATTTATAAATGGAAGGTTAATGGGTATATGTAGGGTTGGGGTGGTAATTTGTAGAGGGGAGTAGAGCAGTAAGATTGGCTCTTGTAGTGTTAACTAGTAAGTTTAGTTTGTCATAGACATACAGGGTGAAAGATAGGGTCTTTGGTCTATAGTGGTGAAGTTTGGATATTGTAACTTAAGCACATTCCCGCTACCCCTCCTACACACATGATACAGATGGAAGTTTGCCAGAGAGCATAGAGCTTAGCAAAGGTACAGCAGAGGAGGACAAATAAATACTTCAATCTGTGAACTTGTAGTTGACCAGGACGATAAAGGCTAGGAAGCAAGTGCCAAGGATAGTTGGGTCCTTATGCACTGTTTGGCTAGAGTATTGACTCAGATGGTCAGGAACAAGAATGCTTACAGACAGCGAGCACAGCATCACCCTGAGACTCTGGTAATCCTTTCTACCAGAGACGCAAAAAACACAGCAGGAGCAAAACCATAGCAATCCGTGGTGTACATAGAAGCAAAGCCCTCTCAAAAGGAGGCTCGGGCAGCAAAAGAGGCAATCCTGCCTCTGTCAGCCAGGACGCAAGACAAATACAAGCACCTTTAAGACTGGGAAGTTTGAGAAGCAAATGTCCCCGTTAAAAAGGCCCAGAGGGGACTTTCAAGTAGATATGGCCACTGCCTCAAGAATGAAAATTGGTTTTGCTCGAAAAGGTGAAGATCATCTCTCATAGGAGGATAATTTGCAGGTTTGAAGATCACACCTGGCTCAAATTTGAGTCTGGCCATGACCAATTCAGAAGGCAGGTAAGGGGAGAAGCTTCAGGGAGCAGTTAGACAAATTGGCTTCCTGACAGTTGTCTGCTCTTGCAGAGTCAAACTTTGATCTCAGACCAGGGTGGGAGGCATGTAAAACAGGGAGCTGAAGAGTACCACTTATGTTTTTTTTTTAAGTTTATTTGTTTTTGAGAGACCCTAGCAGAGGAGGGGCAAAGAGAGAGGAGGACAGAGCCCTCTTCAGAGCTCTGAAGAGGGCTCTGTGCTGAGAGCCTGAGAGCCTGATGCAGGGGCTCGAACTCCCAAACCCTGAGATCATGACCTGAGCCAAAGTCGGATACTTAACTGACTAAGCCACCCAGGCACCCCAAGATTTTGAATGTGAGAGAGATGTTAGAGGAGTTCCATTTTAAGAAGTTACTGTAGGTGGGCCGCCTGACTGGCTCAGTCAGTAGAGCATATGACTTTTGATCTCGAGGTTGTGAGTTTCAGCCCCACATTGAGTGCAGAGATTACTTAAAAATTAAAAATCTTAAAAAAATGGTTACTATATATTACGCAAAATTCTAAGTACTTCGTGTATGTTTATACATGTAATCCTACAAAATATGTATTACCATGATTTCCATTTTATAGATGATGGCTAAGTATGGTGAGGTAAGGTGATATGTCCAAGGTCACAAAGCAGGGGCCGAACAGGATTCAGAGAGCAATTCTCCGCTGAGCTTGACCGAACAACAAGACAAAGAGATGACTGGTCTTAAACTGATTTTTTTTTTTTAATTGTGTGTGTTCAACTTACCTATAGTAAGTGAATCCATCCTTTTTTTTACCATCATTTTTCCTTGGTTGTGTAAATGTGTTTTAAAATATTTAAGGCAAATTTAGCGTTAATGCACTTCCAAGGTTAGTTAAATGTACACACAATATTTCTACTTGGAAAATGGTAAACAGATTCTTTTTGAAACATATTCTTGACACTGAGATGTATGTAGTGGGTGATGCCAATAACCATAATTTCTGATGATTGACTGGCACTCATTTATTCATTAAGAAAGTTTATTAGATAGTTATTATGTGTCACAGGCTTTTCTAGCTAGCATGCTCAATATGAGAATGTATAAGGCATGAGATATTTTAATGGATTAAAAGCAGGGGAAATTTATATAGTAGAGGGTAGCACCTATGAAAATATATATGTCGAATGTAATTATTATTTAGAAATGCAGTAATATACTGGAGAGATTGAAATCAGCTTCAGAGATAAACTGAAATATAAAAGATATATGTAAGTTTTCTAGAAAGAGAAGTTGGGTAAAAATGCTTCGTATAGTACATGTTGATAAAGGAGAGAAAGAGAAAAGAAAGGAGTGGAAAAAAGGAGGGAATGTAAGAAAGAGAATAAAGAGCAAGGGAGGAAGAAAGACAAGAAGGAAAAGGAAGGGAAAATGAAGTCGTGGATGGGGTGCTATAAATTGAGCAGTGACCAATGTTGAAAATAATTTTCTCAGCACCCCTATCCTGCTGTTCACTATGTTTTGGTTTAGTGTAGAACCAAGAATTAAAGTGGCACTTCTGAACGTTTAGGCTGTTCCAGTCCACTCATAGTCAAAGGAAACTCTGAGGTTACTGGGACATCTTCTCAAGCAATTCCTACAATTTTCCCTTCCAATTTACCACTCCAGTCATGAGCATCCCGTGATTTGAGGCACACGGCTTTGCATCTTGACTTGTCCTTTTACAAGGTCTGCTTAGGACTTTGTCAAGTAGTGGCATTCTTCCTAGCCCCTGACTATAATTCCCACAGCTCCTTTTACATGCAGATCAGTCTTCCCAGCAATAACATCTGCATTATAATGTCTCCATACATACCTTCCCATTGTTTCCAAATATACCATTTCTCCTTCCTTCCTTTCTTCCTTCCTTCCTTCCTTCCTTCCTTCCTTCCTTCCTTCCCTCCCTCCCTTCTTCCCTCCCTTCTTGTCTTTCTTCCTCCCTTGCTCCCTTCCTTTCTTCCTTCTTTCCAGTCTTTCTTCCTCCTTTGCTCCTTTGCTCTCTCTTTTCTTACCTTCCCTCCTTCCTTCCCTCCCTCCTTTTCTCTTTCTCTCCCGTATCAACATATAACATTCTATGTTACAGTTACCAGTTCTTTTGCTAAGCATTTTTACTACTTCCATTTCTAGAAAACATACATACATATTTTATGTCTCAGTTGATGTCTGAAACTGATTTTAATATCTCCAATATTTTATTATGTTTCTAAATAATAATTAGATTTGACATAAATATTTTCATAGGTGCTACCCTCCACTATATAAATTTCCCTTGCTTTTACTCCATGTCTTAGGCATTTTCATATTGAGCATGCTAGCTAGAAAAGTCTGTGACACATAATAACTATCTAATAAACTTTCTTAATGAATAAATGAGTGTCAATCATCAGAAATTATGGTTATTGGCATCACCCCAAATGCAGGCCCAAACGTGATATCTTGTTTTATATCTAGATAATTTTCAATATCTAAATAATATCTCAATAATATTGGCTTAAATATTCACATCCCCTAACTCTAGGGAAGGACTCATATTTGCAATCCAAAGAGCATGGCCAAAGAGTGTATGATTGTATCCTTAAGGATATACAAAAAGGAGAATGTGACCAAAAAAAAAAAAAAAAAAAAGGAATACTCTATCAAGTTGCCATTATACAAGATATTATGAATTAGAACTCTAGAGGAGTAACATATTTCCTACATAAATGACAAAATGTTATGGTTGATTTCAATCCCCAAATGAGATATATGGAGTTTACTGTTAAAAAATTATAACTTTTAATTTCACAATTATATGTGTAGCAGTTATGCTTTGTACACATAATACTTGATGAGCAATTTATATTTCTCTGAGTGTTTTTCATAGATGGTCTTAAATAAGATGGTCTTTCTGAGGAAGATAAACAGTAACCAACAACTGGTCCTAATTAGGATAATAACAAGAACAAGTACAAAAATCATGCTGGCCAGGGCTTTTAACAGCACCCTGAAGCCCATGGGTTGCTGAAATGTTTGCTTCTGATAGGAACGGAAGCATATTTAATCACTGCACTCAATAATTTATTAGGGCCATATGATCTTCACCATTATGCATGTGGAAAAAGCAAAGGGCACTAGCAGGATGGGAAACTAGCCTCGCTGGCTCCCTTCCTGCAAAGGGAAACTAGAGAAGCTGTAAATGTAAGCATGAGCCCGAATTTGCACAAAGAACATAAAATATAAAAAGCGGCTGGGAAGATCAAAGGCCGTTAGGAGCTGATGTTGGTGGCAGTGATTGCGTGAGAGGTAGGGAGTGTGTAAGTATGGTTCACATTATGGTTCATGTGGCAATAACAAAAGAGCACAGACTAAGTGGCTTAAGCAACAGAAATACATTTGTCGAAGTTTCAGATGCTAAGAAGTCCCATATCCAGGTTCCAGTCAAGGTGCCCAGAGTCCAAAGATACTGGTGACAGCTATCTTCTGGCTGTGTGCTCACATGGACTCCTCTTTGTGAATGTACAAAGAAAGAGAGAGAGGTCAACTTTCTGGAGTCTGTCCTTATAAAGACAGTAATCAAATTGAATAGAGACCCTACTGCTATGACCTTTTTTTTTTTTTTTTTTTTAACATGAATTAGTTTCGTAAAGTCCCTGTCTCCAAGTGCATGAGGGTTAGGGTTTCAACATATGAATCCTGTTCATCGAGAGGCACAAACATTCAGTCCGTAACAGGAAAGAACTTCTAAGTTCTGTTCTTATCTCGCTCCATGTTGTGTTGGAAAGGTTGAACCCTGCCCCCTTGCAGCAGAAACAGGCAGAAGTTCAAGTTGGAGTAAATTTAAGTTCATTTTTTCAAGGCTCTGTGCACAGTATCGGTATAGGTGTTACAGTGATATGTGTAGGTGATGCAGGTGGGCTTTCTCTTCTAATATATCAGGAGGCATAAAAGGATGTGGTTTTCCTAATTTTAGTGAGATTAAGATTGATCGGTGCTTTGGATATTGTCAGGGTTGACAGAGGTTCAGATTACTCTAACTTCTAAAAGAAATAGCTGTGAAGCCAAAAACAACATAGCTCAAATTAAAAAGACAGTAGTCTTAGAAATATAGAAGAAAACACTGAGATACTAGTGAATTGGCATCCACCCTTCAGATGTGCTAAAAAAAAAAAAAAAAAAGATTATTTATTTAGTTTGAAAGAGAGAGACAGAGAGGGAAAGTGTGTGGGAAGGGTCACAGAGATAGAAGAGAGGGAATCCCAAGTAGGCTCTGTCCTATAGAGCCAGAAACAGGGCTCAATCTCACAAACTGGGAGATGGTGACCTAAACTGAAATCAAGAGTCAGATGCTTAACCAACTGAGCCACCCCAGTGGCCCACTTCGGATGTGCTTTTAAAGCAAAATGATCCCCCTGTATGTCAAAACAAGGGTCACCATTGTTATTAAACATTTCAATTCTCTCCTATGTTAACTATGAGTTATCAATCAATGTGAGATTATGAATATTTTTCCCTGCATTAGATTATGCTTAAATTTTTACATGAGGATACACTTATAACCATAAGATTAGAAAGCTATTTTCATTTTGAGATAGGCCACCCACAAACAAAATTTCTACATACATAAAAGCATGCATAGGATCCTAACTTAAGTTATAGAACCTGTGCCTTACTTTTTAGTACTCAGGTTGCTTTTACATCTTCACTACTATAATATCCCTGTGCATTTATGTGAATTTGGGGTCATATTGTTAGGATAGATTCCCATTTAAAAACTGAATATGTGTTGTCAAATTGCTTTTCAGAAAGTTTGTTCTAATTTGAACACCAACTCTAATGTATGAGAGCAAGATTATGTAGTTTACCAGATTATATTTCTTCTCTTTGGTCTTTGATTATTTTGTTGGTATAAAAAAAAGAAACATATCAAAATGTTATCTTTGTTAAATTTCAATATAGTTCACATTATGTTGCATTAGTTTCAGATGCACAGTTGAGTGATTTGTTAAGTTTATACATCCTGTGCTATGTTGACAAGTGTAGCTACCAGCTGTCCTGTTACATTACTGTTGCAATATCATTGACTATTCCTTATTGACTATTCCTTTTATTCCCCTTAGTCATTCCATGACTAAGCATGTACCCCCCTCTCCCCTTTACCCATTTTGCCCCAACCACCTCCCAGCCTCCCCTCTGGCAACTATCACCCTATTCTTTGTATTTACAGGTCTGAAGCTGTGTTTTGTTTGTTTATTCATTTTTTTAATTTATTTGTCTTTTTTAGATTCCACTTATGAATGGAATCATATGGTATTTGTCTTTCTCAGTCTGACTTGTTTCACTTAGCACAATAGCCTCTAGGTCTATCCATGTTGTTGCAAATGACACAACCTCATCCTTTTCTGTGGTCATATAATATTCCATATGTTGACATATAGATACATATCTATATATCTATATCTATCTACTTATATCTATATAGAAAGATATAGATAGTTACCTATATCTATACATATATCTCATACATTTTCCTATTCATTTGTCTTTTGATGGATACTTAGTCTGCTTCCATCTCTTGGCTATTGTAAATAATTCTACAATAAATACAGGAGTGTATATATCTTTTTGAATTAGTGTTTTTATTTTCTTTGGGTAAATACCCAACAGTATATTTATTGGATCATATGGTATTTCTATTTTTAATTTTTTTTAAACATTTATTTTTGAGACAGAGAGAGACAGAGCATGAACGGGGGAGAGTCAGAGAGAGAGGGAGACACAGAATCTGAAACAGGCTCCAGGCTCTGAGCTGTCAGCACAGAGCCTGACACATGGCTCGAACTCACAGACTGCGAGATCATGACCTGAGCTGAAGTCAGCTGCTTAACCAACTGAGCCACCCAGGTGCCCCTCTATTTTTAATTTTTGAAGGAAACTCCATACTGTTCTCCAGAGTGGCTGCACCTGTTTCCATTCCCATCAACAGAGCACATCCTCTCCAAACCTTGGTATTTCTTGTCTCTTTGATTTTAGCCATTCTCACTGCTGTCAGGTGACATCTCATTGTGGTTTTGACTTTCATTTCCCTGATGATGAATGATGTTGAACATCTGTTGGACATCTGTATATCTTCTTTGGAAAAAATATATATATATAATTTATATTATATATTTATATTTATAAATATGTATTATACTTACAAAAATATGTAAATGTATATATAGTTCCAAGGACATAAATATAAATAAATATATATATATATATATATATATATATATATATATATATATATATAATGTGTGTGTGTGTGTGTGTGTGTGTGTATACAAATACACACACATATATATTTAGGTCCCCTGCCCATTTTGGGGGGTCAGATTGCTTTTTTGTTGGTGTTGAGTTGTATAAGTTCTTTATATATTTTGTATATTAACCCCTATAAGATAGATTATTTGCAAATATTTTCTCCCATTTAGTAGGTTGTCTTGTTCTGTTGATTATTTCCTTCCCTGTGCGGAAGTTTTTTTTTTTTTTTTTTTGATGAAATCCCAATAGTGTATTTCTACTTTTGTTTCCCTTGCCTGAGAAGACATACCTAGGAAAATTTTGCTACAGCTATTGTTAAAACAGTTACTATCTGTGTTCTCTTCTAGGATGTTTATGATTTCCTGTCTCACACTTAGGTCTTGAATCCATTTTGAGTTTATTTTTGTGCATAGTGTTAAAAAGTGGTCCAGTTTCATTCTTTTGCATGTAGCCAACCAGTTTTCCCAGCACTATTTATTGAAGAGACTTTTCTCCATTGTATGTTCTTGCCTCCTTTATCATAAATTAATTGATCATATAATCATGAGTTCATTTCTGAGCTCTCTGTTGTGTTCTGTTGATCTATATATCTTTTTTTGTGCTAATACTATATAGCTTTGTAGTAGATCTTGAAATCTGGTATTGTGATACCTCCAGCTTCATTCTTTCTCAGGTTATTTTTGCCGTTCAGGGTCTTCTCTGGTTCCATGCAAATTTTAGAATTATTTTTTTCAGTTCTGTGAAAAATGCTACTGGTATTTTGATAGGGATTGCTTTAAATCTGAAGATTGCTTTGGATAATGTGAACATTTTAACAGTATTAATTCTTCTAATTCATGAGCATGGAATATCTTTCCAATTGTTTATGTCATCTTCAGTTTCTTTCATCAGTGTTTTATAGTTTTTGGAGTACAGGCTATTTACCTCTTCGGTTAAGTTTATTCCTAGGTATTTGTTCTGTCTGGTGAAACTGTAAATGGTGCTGTTTTTAAATTTATCTTTCTGTTACTTCATTATCAGTGTATAGAAATGTTGCTGATTTCCGGGTATTAAATTTGTATCCTGCCACTTTACTGAATTCATTTATTACTTCTAATAGTGTTTTCATAGAGTCTTTAGAATATTTTATGTATACTATCATGTTGTTTGCAAATATGAATGCCTATTATTTTCCTGGTCTAATTGCCATGGCTAGGACTTCCAGTCTTATGTTGAATGAAAGTGGTAAGAGTGGACATCCTTGACTTTTTCCCAACCTTAGAAGGAAAGCTCTTGGTTTTTTGCCATTGAGTATGATGATTGCTTTCAGTTTTTCATATATGGCCCTCATTACATTGAGGCATATTCTTCTAACTGCACTTTGTTGATTCTTTTTTATAATGAATGGAAGTTGAATGTCAAATGTTTCTGTTTTTTCATCTATTAACAAAATTGTTTTGATTTGTATTTCTTTCAGCACTTGGAAGACTGAATATTTACTTATATTTTATTTGTGTGAATTATACATTTAAATTTATAGAGAATGCTTTAATCTGTTTATGTATTTTATCTCATGAATATCAGAAAATTCCAAAAGGTAGCCAAAAGCAAATACAGGCTTTTTAAAATATAAATTATCTTGATAGTATCTGAGAGGATTTTTGTTTCTTATCTACTTCTTTAACTTTCTAGTTTCACCATCCTTGCTATATACACAGTCATTCTGAGAGCGATAATACTAAGAGAAAAAGTGACCCTCTCCTGTGTTGAATCAGAAATAAAGATGTAAGCAAGGGAAATCTAGTGTAGTAGGTTGAATCACATCCCTCAAAAAGATATGTTACAAGTCCTATTCCTCTGTACTTGGAAATGTGATCGTAAGTGGAAGCAGGTCTTTGTAGATGTATGGATATGAGATGAACCCATATTGGATTAGGATGAGCCCTATAATATCCAGAACTATGAGAGAATACATTTTTTAAAGATTGTAGTTTTAAGTAATCTCTAGTCAACATGGGGCTTGAACTCATCACCCCGAGATCAAGAGTCACAAGGATGAAAGAATAAATTTTGATTGTTTTAAGCATGAGATACTTTGCTGTGGCAACCCTAGAAAACTAGAACAGGTATATATTAAAGAACTAATCGAGTTGATCGTTGAATGGATAATGGAACAGGAGAAAATGAAGAAAGCAAACGAATATTTATTGAGGATGTAGCACAGCCTTTGCACTAACAACTTTTAAATCTATCTCATTAAGATTTATATGAATATAGTGAAATAGACATGATTCCCATTTTTAAAATATTATAATTAAGGCTTATAAAAGTTTAGTAATCTGCTGTCTTACCAGAACATATATAGTCTTTCTTAGATTATTCCAAAGTTTACACTGATATATATATTTTTTTAATACTGAGCATTAGACCTCTTTCAGGCACTGTTCTAGACACTGTAGATATAGCAATTTTCAAAATACACAAAAATGTCTTCCCTACAGGAGCTTCAATATACTGGAAGCAAAAAGACAATAAATAAGTGAAATGTATACACACACACACACACACACACACACACACACACACACACAGTAATGCGAATGATGGAGAAAATTGAAAAGGACAAAGATTTCCAGAAGTGAGGTTCAATTTTCAAGAAAAATTTTACTGAACAGGTGCTATTTGAATAAAGGCATAGCAGACAAGAGAGATGAAATTGTGTATTGAGCAAAGGCATTTCAGCAACTGGCTGAGTGGGAGATTGCATGGCATGTGTGAGTAATGGCCTAGACAGCATTTTAGCTGGAGAAGAGAGAGAAGAGAAGCCAGAAAAAATTAACAAGGCCTAGTTTGGGTATATACTTTTACATATAGGTAATTGTAAAGATGTCATGTTTACTAGGAATGAGTGGGATGCTTTTAGAGAATTTTAAGCACAGGAGGAATGTGGGAGTTATTTAGTGATAGATGACTTATCTAGAGTAGGTGTGGTTAATGAGGTATGTTCATTTTTCATCAACAAATCAAAGCTAGAGGTTTATTTTAGGTTTTCATTTTAATAATTGTAAAGAACAACTCCTGTTCTGGATTTCAAGTCACATACAACTATTACATTCTGCAGTAGAAGTGAACAATTGGGACTAAATCTTCGGAATTCATATCTATTATCAAGAGGAGAGAGAAATACATAAACAAGAAGTATACATATATCCTCTTACTATTTAAGCATTTAGATTGGAAAGAAGTAGAATCTTGTGTCACATCCTAGGGAGATTGGTCTTGTTACATCTTGTTTGTTTGTTTGTTTGTTTTTAACTGCTCAGCATTTATTTCACCTCTTCTTTTTCTTTTCCTACTAGTGGATACTGGGTGTGGTGGGAGTAATACACTTTTTCATTTAGACAATGAAGCACTCTATCCAGTTCTCTGGAAGAGGGATATATATTCCATAAGGGTCCAAGATTTAAAGCTGAATACAGTAATAGATTGATATGTCATTTTTTTTTTATTGTTTGGAAAAGAGGTCATTGTATTTTCAGTGGTGTGTGGGCTGCCTAATGTCTTTTAAAGATGTTTGTAAATAAACAATGTGTGTAAGAATGTCCTGCAGCCATCAGGCTGGATTACAATGGACCTCCTTTCTGCTACTCATAATATGTTATATTCACTCTTATTTTCACCACTGTAATCACCCTCTCTTTGCATTTTCTCAGTCCATGTGTTTCTGACATGTACTCTAGACCCGATTAATTCTGAATGTAGATTTTCTCTACCTTCTATGGTTATTTTAGGGATACACACATCAACTATATCCATTCAGAATCAGTAAAAGATAAAGAGCCTTTTCTCTGGGATTGTTGGAAAGTGTTGCAGGCACTTTTTTAAAATGGAAGAACGTGAAGCTAGAACTTCTGGGACACACCATTGTGCAGAAGAAGGTAAAAAGACAAAGAAGGACCGTGGAGAGAGAAGTGAACTCCTGGATAAGCCTGTTTTACGTTTGATCTATCCATAGATTTCTTAGTTGCCTGGCACATAAATTCATTTTCTATTTGTTGTGCTGCCCAATTTGAGTTGGATTTGAGTCACTTGCAGTTAGGATAAAAATATCTTAACTGATCCATTACATATTCAGAAAGACTGTTGTAAACCCAAATCAATGCAGTTACCCTGAATCCCCTTTATTTGATCATTATACCCTCTTATGCCCTTATGCACTAAACAATTAAATATCCTAAAGAGGTATACAGGATTTTTATAGAAAATGTATAGTAAATCATATCTACAAAAAGTATTGCATGAGAATAATATCACAATCAACTCATCATCATACTTATGGTATATATGTATACATATACATGTATACATACACACACAAATATTTTTTTATTTATATTCTTCTGCATCAATACTCATGCTTTGGTCTAAATTAACCATATGATTATTTCTAACATCCTCTGTAAATGTGAATGGATTGAGGAAAGCAAAAGAAAAAGTACATAATGATGACTTTATTTTTTTTAACTTTGTTTTGAGAGAGATATAGAGGGAGAGAGAGAGATAGCCTGGGAGGGCAGAAAGAATAGGAGAGAGAGAATCCCAAGCTTTCAGTGCAGAGTCTGAACATGGGGCTTGAACTCACGAACCATGAGTTCATGGCCTGAGCTGAAATCAAGAGTTGGATGCCGAACCTACTGAGACACCCAGGTATCCCAATAATGTGTTTCTATCAGACACTTTTATTAGTTAAATTACTTGGCATGCATATGATCTTCCTGCTTCTTGCCCGAGAAAAGTAAAAGGACTGTGAGAATCAAAGGTCCACCTTACGTCCATCTCCTTGAACCAATCCGGCCATTTAAATTCCTTCTGCTTTCTCCATTTCTCTTTCATGGTATGATATTTTTTCCTGTCATGTTGCTATTTGTTGTTCATAAATTCCAAGGCATAACCAGTGCATGCAAATCACAATGTTTTTATGAGAAGAGGAGTTTAATGCCAGTACAAAGATTTATGACACCATATATTTTTTTACTTGCTATTAGTCACACAGGCATTTTAATGCGGAGATTAATTTTTAATAACTCTTCTATTTGCATCTCTGGACTTATTGATTTGAAACATGGTGGTAGCGGTGATCAGGATGTCTTTTTATAGTCAAAGGAACTTTAAATAAGCCTTTCCCATAAGTCTGCACATTTCTTACAGTCATATTCAGTGAGCTGAAAAATGCTTTGTTGTTTGAAAATGATCATAGTGGACATATTATGTGACTGATCAAAACTCTATTTAATTTTGCAGAGACTACATAATATATTCATTTGAGATGGGGAAGCAAGAAATTCATTCTATATATTTTTTCTTTTTTAAAAACACATCCAAAATAAATGCAGGGGACTAGAGCTTAGTAAAACCTAACCTGTTCAAGAGGGTGAAGGTTCCATGGTGTACCTTCTTTCATTTTACTCAATCAAAAACATGGCTTCTATTTTTTTTTAAAGTTATCATAACATATGGATCAATAAAATAATCAAGACTCTATTGGCAATATATTATTAAATTTACTTCTCAGGAATTCAATAAGCAAAAGTCTTATTTAAACAAAGAAATAAAAATGAATCAATTAGAAATCAGCACAACGCACACACACACACACACGCACACAATTGTAACACTTTTTAAAAGCTCTGAATGAATATTTAATAACTGGGATTGATTGATGGTACACTCATGAAATGACATATTTTGTAGTTATTCCAATATAGATATAGGATAATATAGATTATAGGATAATATTAATGACATGAAAAAGAAATGCTGATATTTGAAGGCAGAAAGCATCCGTGATTAAAAACTCATATTTAAAAGGGGGAATGTGTATACAAATGTGCAGAAAATGCCATTATAATAAATTACAGTATGCTAATAATTGTTATTCCTTGGTATGACTGCAAATATTTTTTCCATTTATTCATATTTTCCATCATCCTATTTATTATTTTAATGTTGGATAAATTACCTTACAAGATACATACATAAAGGCATCTTGAAGGATATACAAATAAGACAATCCATCCTTACGCTGAAGAAGCATGAAAAGAATGATGATCTTCATAGAGAAGCTGTGCAGAAGTGGAATAAAGTCTCTTGAGGGTAGATTTGATTTTGTGGTAACAATAGTCCTGGTTATTTGGGCCAACCTTCATGATCCATAAAGCATGATAACTAAGAACACTTAAGAAAATATGAACACACTTTCCTAGAAGCATAATAGTTGCAAGGTGGTATGGATTAAATTTCCCCCGTAGAGTCCTCAATAGGATAGTATCTGGAGATGAGGCCTTTGGGAAATGATGAGGTTTATACAAAATCATAAGGCCAGAGGCCTCATGATGGGATTTTTAAGAAGACATGGGAGAGTGAGCTCTCTGCCTATGTGAGGATATAGGCAGTTGTCTAAAAACCAGGAAAAGGGCCCTTAGTAGACAATGATTCTGCCAGGAAGTTATCTTGGACTGTCCAAGCTCCAGAACTGGGAGAAACAAATTTCCGTGGTCTAAGCAACCTAGTCTCTGGAGTTTTGTTACAACAATTTGACCTACTAAGAAACTAGGAGATAGATGTATGAATATTGTGCCATTACCTTGGAGAAGAAGGAAGTACAAAGAGTCATGACAGCCATTAAAATTATTAATGGGAAAGATTTTCTGATTAAAAAAAGAAAGTAGCGGGGCACCTGGGTGGCTCAGTCGGTTAAGCGTCCGACTTCAGCTCAGGTCATGTCTCATGGTTTGTGGGTTCGAGTCCTGCATCGGGCTCTGTGCTGACAGCTTAGAGCCTGAAGCCTTCTTCAGGTTCTGTGTCTCCCTCTCTCTCTCTGCCCCTCCCCTGCTCACGCTCTGTCTCTCTCTCTCTCTGTCTCAAAAATAAACATTAAAAAAAAATTTAAAAAAAAAGAAAGTAGCTAAGAGACTGAGAAAGTCTCTAGGTATCTTCTGAAAATTGTCCCAAGCTTACAAATGATGAGGACCCTAGTGTTGTAAAATTGAAAGGCTATAGAAGTTAATGCCCATTGAAAATAAATCAACCTTTACATGAATTGTGACTGGTCTTTGATACATTTGGATGTCCTAGAATAATCTCAGGACTTGACATTTACATGATTCCAGATTGCTAATGCTCTTAGGTGTGTGTGTAGAATAAAACAAGACATGTAGTTATATGAGGGGAAATAGCATCACCTTAGGCTTCCCATTACTTTTTTTAAAAATACATTTTCCTATAACTTCAAGTATATCTAGGCCTATGAAGAGATAAAATGATAGAAATGAGAACAGCACAGACAACAAATCACAGAAACAGGCCTTCATGTACTAGAAATGGTGAAATTACTATTACAGACAGTAAAGCAAATACAGTTAATATGCTTACAGAAAAAATAGCTGATGTTCATTGAAAATTTTAGTAAAAAACTGGAAGTTATAAAAGGTATTATTAAGGAATTGAGGAAAATAGTCTAGAAATTCTAAACATTTAAAGTATAATATTTCAGGGCACTTGGGTGGTTTACTCGATTAAGCATCTGACTCTTGATTTCGGCTCAGATCATGATCTCATACTTCATGAGATTGAGCCCCATGTGGGACTCCTCACTCTCAACACGGAGCCTACTTGGGACACTCTCTCTCCCTCCCTCTCTCTCAAAATAAATAAATAAACTTGTTAAAAAAATGTAACAACCCCAACTTTGAACCCAATGAATAGATTTCACAGCAGATTAGACAGAACCTATTCCATATATGAAGCCTGGGAAAATAATATAGAAGAGAGAATACACAAAATACATTAATAAGGTGTAAAGGACAATGAGAGAGAATGGGAAAGAAGTTACATATAAAGAAACAAGAGATAAAAACATTGCAAAATGGATGGATACATTCACAGATTCAAAATGCTCAGTAATCTTCATGAAAGATACATAAGAAAAATACCACACCTACAAACATTATAGTGAAAGTATTGTAATCTAGAGACATTGAGGGATGCAGCTGGATGGAGGGACCCTTCTAATCAGCCAGAATAAAATAGATTATTTTCAAGGATAATCAGGTTATTTTTATAAACTACTTTTCATTTGTAACCATCAAAGCCAAAGAAAATATTTGCCAACCTCGAATTCCATACTAAGTGAAAATACCTTCCAAACATGAGAGTAAAATAAATAAGTATATATTCAGTGGAACATAAAAATAAATACTTATAGCCGAGCTTTAGTCTTAAGGAAAATGGATTCAAATGGAAAGCAGACACACAGGAAGAAATAACTAGGAATGCAAAGGTCATTATGTACATAACTTTAAAAGAACATGGATTTTTAAAAATAATAGTCACAACTTATATCTTCTAATATTCATATTACATGTTTAATAAATTGTAAATGATTAAAGAAAATTAGAATTTTCTAAGGTCCCTGAATTTTCCTTTGGGAAGAGGGCAAAATTATAAGTTAACACCAGAATTTGATAAATCAAGGATTTAAGTTTGTATCTCTAGAACTGAGTCTTCAACAAACTAACATAGGAATCTAAATAAATAAAAGATCGCCAGTCACAACCAGGAAAGGAAGAAAAAAGGAACATATAATAGTTGGAACAAAGAGAAGGGCTTTTAAGGTGAATGATTTAAACCACAAAATAACTGCGATTAAATAAAATGTAAATGGACTGAGGGTTCCCCTTAAAAAGTGAGCTGATTCAGAATCAAAAGCTCACTTCATGATCTTACAACAAATACAACTAAAATAAAAGAATTAAAAAAATTGAAAGGCTAGAAGATAGTAAAATATAAGCCAGGTGAGCCCTTCCCAAATCAAACTTACAGAATTGTATTAATATCACACAAAATAGATGTTAAAGTAAAATTATAACTTAAATTCATCATGTTAAATGCCTCAGTTAATCAGGAAGATGTCTATTTTAAATATATATGTATTTATTAAAATCACCATCAAAATATAAATACAGACAAAAGAGGAAATATATAATGTAATCCAGAATTATAGTGGAAAAGTATCTTTAACAGTTCTTCTCAGTAGTTTTAGAATCCATAGGCAGAAATCAGTAAGCACATAGAGGATTAAATGACATGGTTAACCAATGCCTTAATGGATGTATGTAGACTATTATACAGAATCAACACAGAATACACATAAAAGCATACATAGAGTATTTATAACAACAAAAAAAGACTACTGTAGACTAGATCATAAAGCCAACCTTTGAAAATTCCAAACGTTTGAAGTAGACTCTGTTTCTGATGATAGCATAACAGACATAGGAACCAATAGCATAAACAAACATATAAAATCTTCATATGTTTAGGAATTTAGAAACATTTTCCCAAAGCCCCAATTAATCAATGATTTTATGACAATAGGCATTTAAGAATAATTTGAAATTTAAAACAAAAAGACGACATGTGAAATTTTGGGGTTTGCAGCTAACATGATATATATAAAGAAATTTATGGCATTACAATTGAAGCAATGGAAAAAAGTTCTTCCTCTTTAAATATAGATATAGTTATATTAGGTTTACCTTGTTTAGATCTTGATTGCACTGCTTTTCATTATTTGTCTTACACGGAGCATTTTAAACTTTATTTTCAATAGGTTTTTCTTTTAAATATGCTTCAAAACACGTACTAACACATTTTTTTCAATGAAAAATCTTGTTAGACTGTCTCTAATAGAAAACAAGTCTGAAATAACTGATGTTTTGACAACAGAATTGATTGTGCCAATTGGGAAAAATGAGCATAATCTTCAGCTCTAGGATTTAGAAAAACATTTTAAGATGAGTTAAAGCATTAAATAAAAAAATAATTTTATGGAAAAATGTATTTAAATTACTATTTTAACCCTTTCTGAACAGTTCATGCATAAAAAAGATGCTCCTAATAACAGCAGGCTGATTAATCCTGTTTAGAATATTTCCACCAAATTAAGAGAGTGAATTTACTGGCTAATATATATTTGTGCATGCAAGGTGGTTTGCTTCAAAAAATTTCGAATTGTCTATTCATGTAGTCAGATGAAAGGTCATTAAAAATTATTTTTATGACATATTGTCTTATGTACTTCATATTGTATTCAAAATCAGAACGCCCTAGCAGTTATTTTAAAAAGTCTATCTCCATGTGCTTTGTATATTACTATCTAACTTTTTATGAAAATAATTAATGCTCTTATTAAAATGGGAAAGTGGAGGGGCACCTGGGTGGCTCAGTCGGTTGAGCATCTGACTTCAGCTCAGGTCATGATCTCACAGCTTGTGAGTTCGAGCCCCACATCAGGCTCTGTACTGACAGCTCAGAGCCTGGAGACTGCTTCGGATTCTGTGCCTCTCTCTCTCTGCCCCAACCCACTCACATTCTGTCTCTGTCTGTCTCAAAAATAAATAAACATTAAAAAATAATTTTAAAAAATGAGGAAGTGGATGGGGGCCTGGGTGGCTCAGTTGGTTAAGCAATTGACTCTTGATTTCAGTTCCGTTGATAATCTCGCAGAGTTAGTAAGATCAGGTCCCTCATCAGGCTCTTTACTGACTGAGTGGAACCTGCTGGGGATTCCCTCTCCCTCTCTCTCTGCCCCTCCCCTGTAAGTGTGTGCACATTTTCTCTCTCTCTCAGAATAAATAAATAAACATTTAAAAAATAAATAAATAAAATGAGAAAGTGGAATAGAATTGATTCCACTAAAATCTGTTTCATTCTACCAGTAAATAACATTCATAAATTGACAATGAAGTTATATAAAGTTCAGTATATCTCATGAAGAAGTCATTTTTCTCCAAGTTACCTTTTTATATTTAATAATTATCAAAATGTGTAATATACTTATATTCTTAGGATTCATTGATTATGCTTTTAAATGAAATTTAAGTTATAAGAATTTTAATAGTATCTTGCATCATAGGAAAATTTAAAAATAATTGTGGATATTATTTTAAATAATTAGGATTGGGTGATGGAGATTGTGGCAGAACCTTAATTAATTTTATCAGTGGAATCAGTATATCCAACATATACGTCAGGAAAAAATTCTGTGTTAAGATGAAGCTTTGTCTTGCTTCTGTAAACATTCCCCAAGAGTAACTCATTCTTTGACAATATGTGATCTCAGCACTCAATTTATAATATACTCAAGGCCATTAAGAAACCATTGAAAGAGTCTTCCTAAACCAACATACAGGTTTCAATGTATGCATGTTGGAATGGGGGGGGGGTGCATCTTTAATTTGGGCAATGTATGGATTCATGCTCTTTGAGGGGTTTTGTCTTTCTTTTTTAAAAAATGGGCAAAAGAATATTTGGAAAGAAAAAGAGGGATCATCTTGTGCCTGTTATCAGACAGATCAAACTGAGAAAAGAACACTAGGAAAGCTGTGGATTTGAAAATTGATTCCCTAAATATTCACATGGCAATATTCCCATGATACAATTGACCCACTATGAAGACTGGCTCTAAAAGTTAAAAAACACTCCGGGTGTCCGTACCTGAAATTTTTGTTAAGAGGGACTGGGTAGCAATCATGCTTTAGGCCAGTGTTTTTCAAAGTATGGATCTTTACTAGGTTATTACATGTTTTTAGTGCGTCTCAGTAAGTATATTTTAATTAATTATGATAATTAAGATAGAAAATCTCAAAATATCAGAGCTTGTCATAGTTAGAGTGAGCAGAGTTTTGGGAAATTTGTTAATTTGTTACTAATTATATATATATATATATATATATATATATATATATGCATATACAAGAAGATATATAAATTTAAAGTTTATTTATTTTAAGAGAGAGAGAGATAGCATGAATGGGAGAGGGACAGAGAGAGAGAGGGAGAGAGAGAATCCCAAGCAGTCTCTGTGCTGTCAGCACAGAGCCTGACACGGGGCTCAAACTCACAAACCATGAGATCATAACCTGAGCCGAAATCAAGAGTCAGACACTTAACCAACTGAACCAACCAGGCATCCCAATAAACATATATTTGTGTGTCCACACATATACATAGAGATGTACGCATATTGGATTGTGTTGTGAAATGTATTTCTTGTTATGTATGATATTCAAAAACCATAAAAGCTGGTGCCTAGTGCCTTTGATAATGGAATACAGACTAAATGTTCAGTTTTTATCATATGGCTATGGAATTCCCCTCAAAATATATTTCTTCTTTTTCTCCCTCTCTTTATACGTCAAATGCCATAAAATTAAGATTTGAATGAACTGACCTCATGCTAATATACAGAAAGGACTATCAGAATTTTATTTATCAAAACCCAGTGTACCTAGTTGATGCTTTTAAGGTTGATCTTAGTGGCAAGAAAAATGGATTGAGAAAATCAAACGAGGTACCTGAGTCAGGCTGAAATTGTACAAACATCAGAGTAAGTTGAAGCAAACCTCATAATACGAGGTCACCAGGTTTTGTGTTGCATGCATTTAGACAACTCCTTCATATGTCTATAGATAGATAGATATAGATGGATATAGATATAGATATAGATGTAGATATAGATATAGATATAGATAGATATAATTTCAGGGCCTTTCAGTACTGACAGCTGACAAGGACTCATTTGCTTGCTTCTGTTGTCCACTTGTAGTACTCATATAAACCAAAAAGAGTTTTAAAAATTTAAATATCTTGGGAACTGGTGAAAAACCATACAATCCCAGAAAGAATTCTCACTATCCAAAGAAAGAAATCTGATGCCCTGAGGTGGAAGTAAAGGATAAGAAGGTTAAGTAACAAACTGCCCATTAGAGATCAGGTCTGTCTACACACTATATCACATTGCTTCCTATAATTCCAGTATAACCATCAGATTTGTTTATTCCCTACACACAGCAATAGATATACATCTACTGACTTGATATATACACACATATATCTGTAATTTTTTTGTAATATTTCAGTATATTGTTGTGGGTAATGGTTAAACAATTACAAATATGTATGTATGTATATATATGTATGTACACTTCAAATTATTATATTATGTTATTTCTAAACCTCAATATAGTTTTTTTTATCTATCAAGACTATTTGCTAGTAAAATAAAATTAAGAAAAGGATCATAATGTAATGGGAACACAAAAGGAGATATTCTATTGTTTGATAACCTAGACTTGTCAATGAACCAATCCTCTCTTTTCTCAGCTTAAAATATGGGGATCAAAAGTTATGGAGTATGTAAACATAACATGAAAATGTACAATACATGCTTCATCCCGATAAAGGTCTTCAGTATATAAAGACACTGTCTTTTAATAATCCTTTTCAACTGCTGTTTCCTTGATAATTAGAAATACCTGTATAAGCACAAGGTCACACCCCAAAATAAATATAGTCTCCTAGAGAAGAATACCAACTGTTTTCTAATTAATCTTTATTAGAATTAAATTGAAAGCAATTTCTCGTGAACCACCTGTAGGGTTTTCTTCTTCCGCATCTTTATATCCATATGGCTAGTAAGCACATTGCATTGGCACATAATATCCATTAAAAATGTATTTGTTAAAAGTATGGAGAAATGAATGAACAAATGACTAGCTAGTTGGATGCTTGGCAATGTTTTAAAAAGATACATTCTTAATAGCAGAATATGGAAATAACTTAGAAATGGGCTTCTAGAATAGGGACCATGAGTAGATACATGAAAAGAGTTGATCAAGAATGGCTATCTTGAATAAATAATTGCCTATTGTATTTAAGAAGAGAATAGTCATGGGACATCTGGGTGGCTCAGTTGGTTAATTGACTGGCTCAGGTCATGATCTCATGGTTTGTGAGTTCAAGCCCCATGTCGGACTCTGTGCTAACATCTCAAAGCCTGGAGCCTGCCTCAGATTCTGTGTCTCCCTCTCTTTCTCTGCCTGTCCCCCAGTCATGCTCGCTCTCTCTCTCTCTCTCTCTCTGTCTCTCAAAAATAGATAAACATTTAAACAAATAAAGAAAAGAGTCATGATTAAAAAATCTTAGTCATTCACATCAAGAATTAGATTGTCGAAAGAGTTTCAGTGAAGGTATTTATAAAAGCCTGGAAGTTTTTGCTGTATATTTGATTGCATGTTTTCATTTGCCACACAAAAATACAGAAATAAATTTTTGGATAATATTCTTATTCATGAAGAGTCATTATTTTCTCTCCAGAAATTCTGAGTATACTTAAATACGTTGGTTTCATATCTCATCGACTTTATAAATGCAATTCAATTTTTTTAACTTATTTATTTTTTATGAACATTTACTTTTTCAGTCTTTGCTAAGGATAAAAATGAGCTAGTTTTATACTGTAACTTGCCTATGAGGCAATGTCAAAGGACAATCCTATTTTATATAGCTAAGTGGATCATTAATATACACATAAACAGCAATCATTTTTCAGTGTCCGTGGTCCTATTATAAATGCAATCATTCTCATTGCATTCTTAATGTATTAGACCATATTTTCTAAATTTCTGTAACTTTTCTTTAAGGTTTTATTTTTTTTAAATAATCTCTATGCTCAAAGTAGGGCTCAAATTTACAACCCCAAGATTGAGAGTCACGTGCTGTACCAGCTGAGCTAGTCAGGTACCCCTGACTATATCTGTAACATTTTTAAAGTTTATAATTTATCCTTTTTTTCTATATTTTGGAGGAATCATAATAATTATGTTGCTACTTATAGTATTAAAATAAAAGCATCCTTAATTTGTATGAATATCAAATATATTTTTACATATTATTTCTGGGCATATTTCCAATATCTTATAGCTTTATTAAAAGTTAATAATTTCAGAATGTTCCCATGTATTTATATCCTTGAACTGCTTCTATCACATGGAAGGGTTATTTTTTTCATTAAAATATTTTGCAAAAACAAACAGATTATACCCCCCACACACACACCACTGTTCAGTTTTAGAAAGTAAGGCAAGTAGTTGCCAGCAATTAGCTGGCCTTTGCGAAACATTAGCATTTAAACTGACATCAAAAACAATCAAAATACGGGCACCTGAGTGGCTCAGTGACTCTAGATTTCAGCTCAGGTTGTGATCTCATGGTTTGTGGATCAAGCCCTGCCTTGGCCTACACACTGACAGAGCAGAGCCTCCTTGGGATTCTCTCTCTCCCTCGCTCTCTGCCTCTCGCCCCTCATGTGTGCACTCTGTCGAGTGTGCTCTCTCTCTCTCTCTCTCTCAAAATAAATAAATACACATTTTAAAAAATAGTGAAAATAAAAGTGATCTTTGCATTTCATAAGAGAAAATGCATCCTACAAATCTCAGGTTTTAAATATATGTAAAACATAAAAGGAAATATACACATGCATTCTGACTACCAAGAGAGGGGTAGAGGTTAGAGGTAAGAAAAGGGTGAAGTCACAACAGACTTTAGAAGCGTTCATCTCTGGCTGTCAGCCCTGTGGATATCTAATGCCCTACATGTACTTGGGATTCAGTCTAAACACTTTTTTTTAATGGAACATAGTAGTGAATGTAGCCTTATTGATTAGTGTATCTATAAGATCAAGTTCCAGGATGCTTTTTTCACCTCATTCTACCTTTTAAAATCACAAAATATAAGAGAATCAGAATTTCATAGATCTGAAAATATCAGCTGGAAAGAATTTTTACCCTTTTCAAAAATAGATATGCACACCAATATTCAACACCTTCATAAAAAAATGTATCCTATTTACAGCTCTAATAAACCCCCATTAAATCACAGTAATCATGTGCTAGAGAACAGGTGTTTTAAATCACTAAATTTGGAATGGAGTGAAGTTGAAGGAGCATGTTGGAAGCTTTTTATTGGCTGAGTGTGGCTGCAGTTTCCATGGCAATTCCACCCTGGTTCCCAAATCTTCCTTACTCTTTCAAAATGCAGTGGAAAATACTATTTAGTATGAGGACAAAAAATTGGGTCAAATTACCATCACTTATTTAGCTAGAAACAGCAGTAGGAATAGTGAGAAACATGTGTGGACTCTCCATTACAATTCACTCACATTTTATACCCTCTACGTTCATTTATGCATATTTTCTATGCCCTCTGCTGTTAATGAACATATGTTGCAAAATAAAAATACCCATAGGCCAACAGCTTGTTACATTAGTGATCATCTATGGAAAGAAAATGTCAGTCATAGGAAACACTATCACACTTGGTGTTTATGTTTACAGTGTTACATGTTTGGATGCATTAAAATCATTATCAAGTAACATTAACTCAATACTCCAAGGCCCTATGACATTTCCAAACTGAGTTGTACATGGCCCCTGTTTTGTAGGGTTGGCATTACCTTTAGACTTAGAACCAGAGAGAGACAGAGACCAAGTGTTGTTACTTCAGTGAAGAAAGGAAGGGACAATATATAGGACATATACAAGGCATAGGAATCCTCTTAACCATAGTCTGCTCATGCACGTCAAGAAACAAGGTCCTAGACTTTTAACTTGGTAAGAATACACATGCATAGGGGCCATTCTGTAAAAGTTGAGTATGTCTGAAAAAAGGTTATGGCTTGATCTAACACAATTTAATCCCATAGTATTTTCTAATTATGACCTAAATTACAATTTCAGTTGCTAATGTAAGAAGAGAAATAGCCATGTTTGACTCTGAGGTTTTAGTGAATCTGTGGAGGCAGAAAAGAGTAAAGACACTTAAGGAGCAGAAATAACAAAGGGCTAATGAACAAGATTAAGAGTTTCCACTTGTGATCACTTCACTGAGGAAGTTAGCAAAACGGCCCTCCTATGGAACATATGACTTTAAAATAAGAGTGCCTACAGAAGACAAGCCAGAATAATAATCCCTAACTTTAGACTATTGGTGCCTTAGAAGAGGCAGCAAATTGGAAATGAAACTACAAGGACCTGCCAAAAACAGGCAATAATGTAAATCAGGATAAATTAGGTAAAGTGAGACTCTGTGCTTCAGATTACACTTTTCAAGAGCTTGTGCCTCAAAAATCTTTCCTACTAAAATGCTTAAATATTTTGAAGATCTCAGAGAGCAGTGAAATAAATTCACAGTCTTTGAAGTCAGAATCCGGGTTTTGAATTTTGACCAAGTCAGCTAAACTAAGTTACTTCTCTCTTATCTCTGAGTCTCAGTGTTCTCTTTTGCAAAGTGGGATCAAATATACAAATTTTGCATGTTTGCTGTGAACAGTCAAGACAATTCTGGTATTGTCACTGTTATAAAGTAAATATGTTTCCCTCTATTTTCTTCCTTTCCTCTGCTCCCTTATCTGATGCTATAGGAAATGAGAATAGTATAAGTGGAAAGAAAGAAAGAGCCATAAAGCAAAATGGTGAACTACTTTGGAATATTGCTCTCCCCTTCCTAGTAGTAAATACTGCATTAAAAAAGGCAGGGGGGGGATTATCAAGGTGGAGCATTGGCTCATGCAGTCTTATATCTGGGACTGTTCTGCCAACCTTTCGTCAAGGTGGCTAACACCACTTCTTTATTTTTGGGAATAAACACCTAGGTCCTCAGGCTGAGAATACGTTCTCTGTCTTGGGAAGTCGAGTCTGGGAGTGCAGAGAATCCAAAGTTCTGATAGTTATCTCTTGCCACCTGAGAACTTTGTGGTCATGGCTCTATAAGTAGTTAACTTCCCTCACTTCAGCCAAATAGCTTCTTCATCAAGCCCAATATCCACCCACCCTATGGTCTATGAAGCTAAATGAGCTATAGCAGCAAAATTTACATTTCATATTCCTGATTGAGTTATAATCCCGAATCTCTGTTAGCAATTCTATCCTTCATTATTCAAGCCTAGAACCATTTCACCTCTCTACATCCTTAGCACTCTGTTTTCCCTAGGCCATATCCCTCTTTTGGTATTTTCTAGAACTTCAGCACTTAAAAGTCTATGTCTCACCAACTCCCAAGTCTTACCACCCTATGACAATTATTCCAGAAAGGGAAATGTATAAAAAAGTGCAGGAGGAAGAAGGTTTTTTTAAAGCTCCTTCTTCCCTGACACTGAGATGTTTTACACTCTAGCCCTAAGGGAGAGGATGTGTTATTCCCTATTTTAAGGAGGCCCCATTGTGTTCCCTCTAAAAAGAGAGTTGAGAAATTCCGGGAGGATGTTCATAACGAATGTGTCTGTGTTTTATAGCACCTCAATGCATGCTTTTGTTATCTTGTCCATGTTTCTATATTGAAGTTATCTTATTGCGTATATTTCTTTTCCCTTCTTTACTGTAAAGTGTAGGAAAGTAAGACATTTGTTTATGTTTTTAATTTTTATTTCATTTTTTTCATTTTTTAAATGTTTATTTATTTTTGAGAGAGAGAAAGACCAGAATGTGAGTAGAGGAGGGGCAGAGAGAGAGACCCATAATCCAAAGCAGGCTCCAGGCTCTGAGCTGTTAGCACAGAGTCTGATGTGGGGCTCAAACTCATAGACTGCAAGATCATGACCTGAGCCAAAGTCAGAGGCTTAACCGACCAAGCCACCCAGGCACCTCTCTTTTTGTTTATTTTAAATTTTCAACCTGTGTTTTTATCCATTTCTTCAACATTCATTTAACAATTTCTATAGGACAAATACTGAGCTAAAAAATAGATAAAGCGTGATCCCTTCCCTCTAGAATCTCATACTGGTGAGCCATTTTGAACCCTTACTATGTGCCAGAGGCATTATTGTTTTTTCATTTAAACATTATCCTTAAGGAGAAAATAATTTATCCCATTTTACGTATACAGAACCAAGAATCAAAAGAATTCTAACCAAGGGCTTTCTGGAAGAAATCCCAGACAGTTGAGAATGAACTGCTTATAAAGAGAACTCTAAAATATATATAGGAAAGGAGAAAGTAAATTCAGAAAAGTTGAAAAATAGACCAAAAAAGAAGGAGGGGGGGAATGAGCCTAAATGAGTTATCTAAAATTCTTGCTTTATTTAGTATGTTGTCAAGGTGGTAAGTTGGCAGATAGAAACCTTTTTAAGAGAAACACATGTTCAGAAATTAAGCAAGAACTTTGGTGTACAGATCAGAAATACAGTATAACCGACAGTTACAAAGTTGTGAGATGAAGGGAATGATATTTCTCATACCTTTATGCTGGTCTTTAGACAGTGGTTTCACACCATGTAATAGGTATCTGAAGGAGTATTTCCCTTGATTTCCTATATAACTAATTGATATGCATTTGAACAAAAGAAGTCTATTTATGTCACAACTTAGTAATAAGACAAGAAATTATAAATATCAAGTCATTTATTCTATTTCCACAATCATTATTCAGCTGATGACATCATACCAAAAATGTTCTTATTTTTCCATTTTCTAGATCTTCAAAACTTGAACTCTTTGCACTTAGTAGAGACTACAGACTAAAGACCATTTAAATGTCTCTTGAATTAAAAAGTCAATACTCCATTGTGTATATAAACCACAATTTCTTTATCCATTCATCAGTTGATGGACATTTAGGCTCTTTCCATGGCAATGAGAAAGAATGAAACATGGCCTTTTGTAGCAACGTGGATGGAACTGGAGAGTGTTAGGCTAAGTGAAATAAGTCATACAGAGAAAGACAGATACCATATGTTTTCACTCTTATGTGGATCCTGAGAAACTTAGAAGACCATGGGGGAGGGGAAGAAAAGAAAAAAGGTTAGAGAGGGAGGAGCCAAAACATAAGAGACTCTTAAAACTGAGAACAAACTGAAGGTTGTTGGGGGATGGGAGGGAGGGGAGGGTGGGTGATGGGTATTGAGGAGGGCACCTGTTGGGTTGAGCACTGGGTGTTGTATGGAAACCAATTTGACCATAAATTTCATATTAAAAAAAAAAAAAAAAAGGAAAAGTCAATACTAATGACACTGATTCATCCCAAACTATGAGGGACGGTATGACTATGATTTCTTTGTTGTTTCTGAACTGGTATCTCTTAAGTATAAGGATAATGCTTTTATGTATTTATATATATTTTAGTTTTACAGAACTGTGAAATGTTTGATTCTTTACAACTATCTGCTTCTTTCATTGATCTTTTTTTCCTGTCATTTTCCCCATAATTGCTCCCACTTATTTATATGCACTATATTGAAAGCACAAAGCTATGTTTACAAGTTTTACCTCCTCATACCATACATGAGAATGATTAACAAAGTGTCTCTGTCCATTATCAGGAAGACACTACCATGAAGTAAAAGTACACAGTCTTTGGGCTCAACTTATCTGAGTCCAAACCAATTTTGACATTTTTTTAATCTGTTAGGCTTGTGAAAATTATTTAAACTTATGAGCCTCAGATTTTTTAATAATGTCACTGTTCTCTGTTTTGTGAGAGATATATGAGATATGTCTGGAGATCCTAGCCTACTTTCAGTCCCAAATAGTCGTTAAATGAATGCTAATTCCCCCCATTTCCTTCAGACCTCCCTTCTGAGCCACTGAATCTGCTTTTTAAAGAGCCTTGTATAGGAGAATGCATTCCTGCATTTGGAGAAACCAGAGGAATTATGGACCATTCAGGGATTTAGGATTTGTGCATTCAGCTTTTGCCTACTCTCTGCCCTTTTAAGTACAAAGGCACCTGAGGACCTGGCCCTGAATATTTATCAGCTGAATCTTAAATAACAACCACTAGATTCTAGAAAGAGGACTCTGTTAGCACTCTGACTTTAGGCAAGATGCACAGTTGATCTGTACAGTTTCCTAATAGGTAAAATGAGGTATTAGGTGATATCAAGCAGGGTATGTTAGAAGTCCAAGGCACTGCTCCTCTTTCCAGAGCATCTAACAAAAATATCTGATCCATTTCACAGCTCCTTCCTTCTGGGATGTGGACTCAAAATTCTGTTCAACACTGCATTTGTGTTAGGGATGTAAGTTGATTGTTATTTGTCAGTACTTGGGTTATATATTTCTTTAGCTCCCTTCCAATTTTTAATCGCACATTCTATGATTATTATTATAATGAGACCCATTTGTTATACTGTGTTAGAGTTACATCCTCAAGGGTCAATCGAGTACATATGGCTTTTTGTCCCAGCCTACTGTGCTTTTTTATTCTTCTGTTTGCTCTATAAATATAAAGATTATTAGCCATAAAGCAGTCAAAATTTAGGGAACGGCTGCCAAAAATCATGATTAGTTTTATAATCAATGATCTATAGTCCTTCTTCTGGCAGTAATTAGACAAAATAATTCATGCCTGTGCAAATAATAAAACCATGTCTTATAAAGAGAAAAAATGCGTATCTTTTTTCTCCATAGAAAAAGAGTGTTCAAGTAACTGAAACAGTGGTATTAAATCACTGTGATATAAAATTTAACAAGGATGAGGGCTTCTCAGAATTCATCCTTATTATATACCCACTATTGTTCATAATCTTATTATTTAAGCTATCATTCTGTAGAACCTTCTTAAGTTGTAGGTTTGGATCAGAACCATCAGGAGGAGTCAATATTGGGTTCCCACAGTTTAGTTCTGCCTTGTTTCTATCCAGTGTACAGTTCTATGGATTCTAACAACATCTCATGTGTCTACCACGACAGTATCATTAAAAATACTCATTATCCTAAAAATTTTCCATATTTCAACTATTTATCCCCCAAGTTCCTGGGCACCATTGACATTTTTACCGTCTCTCTAGTTTTGCTTTTCCAAAATGCCAACTATTTGGAATTACATTGTATATAGCCTTTTCAGACTTACCAATATGCGTTTAAAATTCTTCTATATCTATTTGTGACTTGATATATCTTTTTTTTATCAGAAAAGTATTCAACTGTATGGATGCACTATAGTTTTTTTTTAATGCATTCACCTATTGAAAGACATCTTCGTTACTTCAATTTAAGTAATTATGATTAAATCTGCTATAAAAATGTAATCAGGTTTTTGTTTATGTATAATTTTTGAAGTAAATTGAATAAATACCTAAGATCACAACTTCTGGATCATAGGATAGTCTCGTTTTGTAAGAAACTGCCAAACTGTCTTCAAAGTAATGGTACCATTTTGCATTCCCATTAGCAACAAATGGAAGTTTCTGCTGCTTCACATCCTTGCCAACATTTGGTATTGTCAGGTTTTAGGTTTTAGCCACTCTAATAGGTATGTAGTGGTATTTCATTTTCTTTCAATACACAACTCTCTAATAACAAATGATGCTGAGCATTTCTTCGTAAGCTTCTTTGTTATCTATGTATCTTCTTTACTGAAGCATGTTCATACTTTTTGTTCTTTTTTTTAGTTGGATTGTAGATTCCCTTATTGTTGAGTTTTACGAGTTCTTTGTGTATATTAGATACAAAGTATCTATCAGATATATGTTGGCAAATATTTTCTCTAAGCTTGTGCCTGTCTTTTCATTGTCTTAACAGTGACTGTGAAGAGCAGATGGTTTCAATTTTAATGGAGTCCAACATACCATTTTCTTTTTCATGGATTTTACTTTTTATGTTGTATCTGATAAAAGAAAAATCATGTAATGGTGAAGGTTGCCTAGATATTCTCCCTTGTTATTTTCTGGAATTTATATTGTTTTGCATTTTAAAATTAGGAGAGGATTTATTTCTAGTTAACTTTTGTAAAAGGTATAAGATCTGTGCCTTGAGTCTTTTATTTTATTTTTATAATAATTTTTTATTGGCTAGTCAGGATAGAGTATGATAAAATTTATTGATCTTTCCAAAGAAACTGATTTTGATTTTATTGACTTTCTCTACTATTTTCATTTCATTTTTTCTCCTTTAGTTTGAATTATTTATTTTCTTCTGTTTGCTTTAAGCTTTTTTTTCCCCTCTTGTGTTCTAAGATAGTAGCTTAATTTATTGGTTTCATAACTTTCATCTTTTTTATAAATGAATTTAATGCTATAAATTTCCCTCTAATAACTGTTTATGCTGTATTCTACAACTTTTGGTGCATTTTGTTTCCATTTTCACTTAATTTGACTTAAAAAAATTACCTTGACACCTCTTTGACTCATGTTATTTTTAAGTATGTTGTTTAATCTCCAAACATCAGGATTTTTCTTACTATCTTCCCAGTTTTGATTTCTAGGTTAACTCCACTGTGCCTAGAGAAAATACTTTGTATGGTTTTTGTGTTCTTAAATTTGTTATGATGTGTTTTCTTGACCCAGAACATGGTTTGTCTTGGAGAATACACCATGTGAACTTGAGAGGAATGTGTATTCCACTGTTATTGGATTGGTATTCTATAAATATCAGTTAAATCAAGTTGATTGATAGTTATTTTCAGATAAAGTGTGTCCTTTGACATTTTCTGCTTGCTTCATCTATCCACTACTGAAAGGGATATGAAAGTATCTAACTATGATAGTACATTTGTCTGTTTGTCTTTATGACTTTATCAGATTTGTCTCTTGTAATTTGACACCCTGTTGTTAGGTGCATACATGTTAAAGATTCTTATGTCTTCATGAAAAATTGAGCCCTATATCATTATATAAATCCCTCTTATTTTCTGATAATTTTCCTTGTTCTTAAGTGTGCCTTGTCTGAAAAGAATACAGCTTCCTCCAATCTCTTTTGATTGGTGTTGACATGGATCTTTTCTTCTTTCTTTTACTTTAGACCTAAATATGTCTTTACATTTATTTTTTCACTTTGAAAAACTCTGTCTTTTAATTTGTGCACTCAGATTATTCACATTTAAAGTGATTATTTATATACCTGAATTAACATATATCATCTTCCTCATCATTGTGATTGTTTTTTGTTTATTTTATTTTTGAGACAGACCATGAGTCAGGAAGGGGCAGACAGAGGGAGACAAAGAATCAGAAGCAGGCTCCAGGCTCTGAGCTGTCAGCACAGAGCCCGACATGGGGCTCGATCCCATGAACCATGAGATCATGTCCTGAGCTGAAATCAGATACTTAACTGACGGAGTCATCCAGGCACCCCTAAATATACGTTTCTGACTTATACCACTTCCTTCTTCTTGAAAAACTTCTTTTAACATTTTTATAGATCCTGTGTGTTGAATTCCCTTAATTTTTGTTTGTTTGAGGATGGATTTATTCCTTTGTCACTTTTGAAGGATGATTTCACTGTATACAGAAACTGAAATGGTATTTGTTATTGTTGTCGTTTTTCCTCCTATACCTTAAATATTTCGCTCAAGCTTCTTGCTTTCATGGTTTTTCATCAGTCCACTACTATTTTCTTATTCCTCTATAAGTAAAGTGTTTTATTACTCTGGTTTCATTCAAGATTTTCTCTTTGTCTTTGGTTTTCTGTTGTTTGAATTTGATTTGCCTGACTGCAGTTTTTGGCATTTATTCCATTTCAATTGTATTTATAAAAACCAAACAAGATATGATTTATTGAGTAATAGGGTACATTGTGTAAAAATAGGCCTGGAGTGTGAGATTGTATGTTAATCTGGCTAGAAGTTGAAGTTTGTTTCTCCGAAGAACTCTCTGGGCATATTTCAAATGGTTACTTTTCTCTTAACCTGTCAGAAATGCAAGTGGATTTTTCTTGACTCTTCACTGTGAGAACCTGCTAGAATTCCTTGATTTAAAGCCCATAGGGGCGCCTGGGTGGCTCAGTCGGTTGAACGGTCGACTTCGGCTCGGGTCATGATCTCGCAATATGTGAGTTTGAGCCCCGCGTCAGGCTCTGTGCTGACAGCTCAGAGCCTGGAGCCTGTTTCAGATTCTGTGTCTCCCTCTCTCTGACCCTCCCCCATTCATGCTCTGTCTCTCTCTGTCTCAAAAATAAATAAACATTAAAAAAAATTAAAAAAAAAAAGCCCATAAAAGTGGTCTTTCCTCTAAGATTAGGCCCTGGGAGTTTCTACCATCAAGCAAATGTATAGTCAACCTCCAGCAATTAGTGAAAATTACCATTTAAATATTTCTATCAGTTTATGTTCCCGGAGGTGTCTGCTTTAGGTGTGCTGACCTTGGCTGTGTTTCTCTGTATTTTCCTGTCTCTACAAATGTTTGGGTGACAGTTTGCCCTGTGCCCACAATTTCTGAACAATCTAAGAAAATCATTGATTTTCAGTTCAGCTTTTTTTCTTATGTTAAGGTTGGAAGTGGTGATTTTTAAGCTTTTTAAATGTCACAGTTGAAACCAGAAATTTGCTGCATTCATCTTTACCAGAATGTCTAGTATTTTGATGGCTGCTTCTATACTATATGGACTCGTGTCCATCATTAGAAGTTTGGTTATAGTATGTATGTTGTGTACATCCATTCCATGAAATACTACATGGTTATTTAAAAGAAAGAGTATATTTCTAATTACTGATATAGGGCAAAGAAAAGAGATCTCCATGGTAAATTGTTTTCTGGAAAGTAATTTCCAGAAAATTCTGTAGTAAGTAATCATTTATGTAAAATAAGGAGGACATAATTCATTTTCATGTTTCCTTATATAAACATATAATCTTGAGATATCCAAATTGAAAATATTGAAAGTAGTTACTTGTAGGAAGTTATGATGAGGGAGACCAAATGAACAGGGAATGAGATGGAAATTAGATAATTCAACGTTTTAAACAATATCTTTAATTTTGGACCTTGTGATTGTATTACATGCACATGCTCTTTTTCATTCTCTCTCTCTCTGTTTCTCTCTCTCTCTCACACACACCCACACACAACATTCTCTCAGATGTTTCTTTTTCATTTTCTTTCATAAACATTGGGAAAGTTAACACTGGTTAATAAAATGAATAATAACATGGATTAGGGTCCTACCGAATATGAGGCTCTTGATTAGTCTCATCTCTGGTGCCTCAGGTCCTAGAATCTACTTGGTCAGGCTTGAGTCAGAGGTACAAAGTCTACTTGCCTGAATACTTTGGATTGTTTAAGGAGGTGAAGATACTTTTACTTTTATTATGGAAGAATTTGAGATAGCCACTTCTGGTTAGCATGCTGGATACAAACTCATTTTTCAGAGTTTCTTTGTTTCATCTTGTTTACCAAATACCAGTACTTTATAGGCCAGGATTTAGGATTGGAAGCTCCATATTTGCCATAACACTGTGAGAGTAGCTCCCTTTCATCTTAATTGCACTCTCTTGGTGGATAGTGAGAACACTCATCTCTTCCAGACAATCAAAACAAATGGCGTTGTAATGAGTGATCAAAACAATCTGAAAACCCATTTGTCTGTTTTACACTTCTCCAACTTTAAGCTTCTCAGTGCCAACCACGAATGGATTTGGTTCTGAATAGGTCAAAGGTGAAAAGGAGAAGGAAATGTTCACGTTTTGAATGGTCCACAGTAGTCATTGTGAGAATTTTTTTTTTAAGCACAGAATTTCCTAAAACTGTTGATACAGTTTCAGATAAGAAAATGTTAGTGACACCTTGGAAGTGCTTCCATCACCAAGTCCCCTGCCACCCAGAGCTTGCCAGATTGCCTGAAAGTGTCTATTTACAACTTAAAGTGGGAATGGCAAGTAATTTCCATCTCATGTGTCAAATTAGATCCATTGTTAGTGGCTACAACTAGCAGTGCTGAGAAAGATATTGGTACAACATCTTGACTTTAAGGTACATAGTCAAAGTCAAAGTGCTGAGATCCATCAGTTGATACCTGTTCTAGATGAGAGGAGACAGAAGGTGGAAGAAAAGCTAGGCATCTACCAGCTCCAATAGGGTTTGCAACTCTAGGAAGCCCAGCTTGGTCAGCTTTATAAATATTAGCAATTGTTGCTAAAATATAAACAATATAAAATGTGTAAAAACTAGCCATTACCTATTGAGCACTAACTGTGTTCCAGGTACTGTACTAAGGAATTAAAAAGCATTTACCTAATCTAATCATTACCAGAACCCTATGAGATATTGCCCCATCTAGTTTATCCACAGTGAAAATTATTTAAATCTTAAAATGCCAGTCTCAACAATCATTTGCATTTAAAGATTTTGTTTTTTACAAGAAAGAAAAAACTATAACAGTGATAATCTTGTTTAAGATGTAGTTGATTTTGAAATATATATAAAAACAACTACTCTAGGTTTCAATAGTTTACCAAATGTGTAATATAATGTTTTCATAATATTTGCATTATCCAACCCACTTTTCAGAGTTTCAGAAATTTTCATGAATTTTATACATTCTAAAGCAGTATTGTACCGAAGCATATTTACACTGTTTTCTGAGTAATTTTTAATAAGAAATTTGAACTTAAATCTTTTAACCACAATATTGATTTAAGTAACATTTGTCGTGATGAAAAAAACAACAACAATACATTAAATAACTAAATAGAAGCGAAAAAAGAGAAAGGGGAGACAACAAGCGAAATATGCAAGAAAAGCATCTCAAAGTCTGCATTATAATATGCACATCTCCCCTTGGTCTTTTAAAAGAATTCCCACTATAACCTTTATTCCATTAAAAAGGGTAAGTATTATGACATAGGACAGGTGGTATGTTAACGTCTTTGATCATATAATAAACTAAATTTCCATTGCAGAAGAAACTATTGGAAATGTAATGAAAACATAATGAAGTCAACATCCTTGCTTACCAAGTGGGATTTTGCAGTACAGTTAATTGAATGTCAGTGTAAAATGTTGACAGAGAACAGAATAGAACGAGAGAATTAAAGGGAAAACGATTTTATCTAAGCATGTATATTTTCAAAAGTAGCTTTCACCATCTGGATATTTGCAGTCATGCAGATAAAACATATAGTTGGATGAGCTTTTGGTTTTCATCTAAATTTTCCTGTATCTTCCACAGTGCTTAGGCAGAATTGGACACTCAATAGACACTCAATAAACACTTACTGATTAATATTTCTATCCCATGCAAAGAATCACAGGCTGTCTCTGAAATTGAATCTGTGAAGATTGGGACATAAAATGTCAGCCACCTTTCTCCTTTCCATTTCTGTCATGTGTTTGAGAATAGAGGGGTTTCACCAGTTCTAAGTCTTATTTAGATAGAATTCACATGCATAAAATTCACCATTTTAAGTACACAACTAAACGTTTTCTTATGCTATTCATAACTATCCCTGCAATCATTAACTTTTGAATATTTTGTTTCCCTTGAAAGAAACTCCATACCCAGTAGCAGTCAATCCTGATTCCTCCCTGTGTACTACCCTTCTGGTCCTAAGGCATCTACCAGTCTACTGTCTGTGTGTGTAAATTGACCTATTTTTGATATTTCATATAAATGGGATCATAAAGCCTGTGGCCGATGTGACTGCCTTCTTTCACTTAGCATAATATTTCAGTGTTCATCCAAGTTATAGTTGGTATCATGTCTTTGTATTGCCAAATAGTATCCCACTGTAAGGATATACCACATTTTATTTATCTGTTCATCAGCTGATAGACATTTTGGTTGTTTCCACTTTTTGGTTCTTATGAATGCTGCTATGAACTTTGGCGTACCAGTTTTTGTGTGAATGTGTGGTTTTCACTTTTCGTGGGTATATATACTCAGGAGTACAATTGCTGAGTCTTATGGTAACTATATTAAACCCCTTGAGAAACTACGATACTATTTTCCAAAGGGGTTACACTATTTTAAAGTTTCACCAGTGGTGTCAGATGGTTCCAGTTTCTGCAATAGTATAGGCCTGCTGTGTCTGGAGACCTTTTTTTCTACCAGTGGAGGCTGAGTGGGGGAAGAGGGACCCAGTCCTCTAGGCCTGTCTGCTTGTCTTCTGTAAGATGGGAGTTGTGGTGCCTGAGAAAGGCCAGCCGCCTGCCCCTCCTGGGGTGAGGCCTTAGCCCTAGACTGGGAGCTGGGAGAAAGGGAACTCCTGTCTTCTTGACGATACATGTGGGAAGCAGAGCTTCTAGAATATGGAAGAATGAAGGGAAAGAGTAGCCCAAGTGCTGCAGACTCTCCATATTCTTACCCAGATTGAGTGGACTTTCTTGGATACATGTTTCCATGCTCGGTGTGTCTTTAGGACAATTTCTAGAGATTGGAATGATTGTTTTCTGCACACGTAGTTTCAACGGTTAAATTATCCTATTGTGAAGAACGTCTCTGCAGGTCTTTGCTCTTCTACTCTAGAACTTCTCCTCACCTTCATTCTTTTAAATCACTGTCTCTTCTTTGGATACTTTTGACTGGAGCTAGTTTTTCCAAACCTGGTGCCAGGCACTTAGTTAGCTACCAAATATGCTGCTTATACCTCACTGACTTCTCAACAGAAATAATAGAGGCTAGGAAACAGTCAATATAGCATTATATATCAAGTGGCAATATCCTTGATAAATAAATTTTCAGGAAAAAAAAGAAAAGTAAAAGTTTTGTGTGTGTGTTTTGTTTTGTTTTGTTTTGCCAGTATGCCTGAACTTCAATGAATGATACGTTTTTCAGGATGAAGGCAAAAAATACAGCAGATGGAAATTCAGATCTTTTGTAATGAATGAAGACCATTGTAAATAGGAACTACATGGCGAATGGTAAGAATATATCTTCATTTCTTTAAAATACATGTCACTGTTTTAAACCAAACTTACAGCATTATCTTGAGACGCTTAGAATGTATGCAGATGTGACACATAGGACAATAGCAAGAAGTGTGGACTTGAGGGTAAATGTACCTAAAGTATTGCAAGATTTTTACATTTTATGTGAGGTTCTATAATATTAGCTCTAAATCGATTGAGGAGTTAACAAGGCATAGTGCAATTGCTAGCACAAACTCTGAAATATTCATTCAAAGAAACGTAGCTAAAAAGCCAATGGATAAATTACAAATCTAAAAACCTCAAAATAATAAAAAAAAATATAAGAAAGAGGAAAGAGAAATAATAAAGGACACAAACAAAACAAAAAAGTTTATAAACCTAAATCAAATCATATTAATATTACATTATATATTAATACAATAACTACACAAAAGAGAACCACAGAATGGATAAAATACAAGTTCCAACTGTATACTGTTGAAAATAAATGGATGAAAAATGATAGTGTAGAAATTGTATAAACATAAGATTAGAATGGCTGTATTAATATTAATTAAAATAGACTTCAAGACCCAATAAATTGTATGATTAAAGCAAAAAAGTGATGTTTCATAACAATTAAATGGTCAATTTGTCAGAAACACAAGACAATATGTATCTGCCTAACAAGAGAATCTCAAAATGCATGAAAAAAAGTTTGACAGAAATAAATGAATAATCATGCTAGGAAAATGCCTTCTTTCTGCAACTAAGAGAACTTCTAGATAGAAAGACCAGTAAAGATATAAAGGATCTAAACAACTTCATCAACCATCAGGAATTGATATTCAAAGAACACCATACTCAACAATTACATACTATACACTTTTTTAAAAAATGTTTATTTTTGACCAAGTGAGAGCGGGAGGTGGGGCAGACTGGGGGGACAGGCGATCCAAAGCAGAGCTTGATGTGGGGCTTGAACTCAGGGACCACTACATCATGACCTGAGCTGAAACCGGAAGCTCAATGGACGGAGGCACCCAAGTGCCCGGCACACTATATACTTTATTAGACATGCATGGCATATTCACGAGATGGACACTATATGCTGAGCCACAAAACAAATCTAAAACAATTTAAAAGAATTCACATCAGTTTGTTTTTTAACCATAATACCATTAAATTTAAATTTAATAATGACATATTTATAAAACCCCAATTATTTGTAAATCAAACTATACACTTCTAAATAACCCACAGGTCAAAAACAATTCACACGAGAAATTTAAAGAGTATTTTTGACTGAATGAGAATGAAAATACAACATCAAAGATTACAGAATGCAGCTAAAAAAAATACTTAGCAGAAAATACATAGCTTTAAATCCTTACATGAAAAAAGAAGAAAGATTTACGTTCTAAGATTCCACTCTAAAAGCTAGGGGGAAAAAAAAGAGCAAAGAAATACAAAATGGTAAAATAAAATAAAAAAAGAAACCAACAAAATAGAGAACAATAGTAATGGTCCATATAATTTTATTACCATAAACCAACAAGGACATTTTTTAAAAAAAGAAAATTACAGATTTCTCATGCATATCAGACCAAAATTCCTTAACAACATATTAGTAATAATAGGCATTAATATCACACCATAAAGGGAGCTATGAATACCAAGAATACATGTAGTTAAGGAATAGACGGGGATTTAAAAATAACTTCATTGTCCTCCTATCTCCTGGATCTTAGGCCTGTGGAGAGTATTTCTGATAGGAAGTGTGATGAGGTCTTATAAGCTGTTAAAATGGTTGTTGCGAAAAATAAAATATCGGATATATTATTAATGGAGGGCATTTAAAGCAAGAGACTGGAGACACCCTTCCAGAAAATTTGAGATTCTAGAGAAAAGCCTGGAGGAGAATCAGGGAAATGATGACAGGATTTGTCATGATTAAATTTTTACAAGTCTCTGAATTTTCTTCTCATAAGTATAGCCCAACTTACCTGAAGTCAGGTATTTAAGAAGCTAATCCTGAAGCTTTCTAGGGACAGGATACATGTTTTAACACGAACTCACAGACTCACATGAAGTAAACATTCAAATAGAGATGTGGGAAACAAACGAATATTAACAGACAGTAATAACTTACTAAATTTTTTCCCACATTATGACTTGCAGGGACCCAAACATGTCAAAGAAGGTAACATCAGGTAGATACCCCAAAGTGTTCTGGCGAAATTTATCTGAAAAGCAGAAGAGTAAATATATATGTGTAGGGAGTATGGAATTTTCCATTAAAGTCCCCATTTCTTTAAAATCTCTGGTTTTATTCAAAGAGATTTTACTTTCTAGACAGTATTTTCTATTAGTATATAAAGAGTAAAAATTTTTATTTTATTTACTAGTGAAATTATTTAACGCTCCCCTCACCATATCTACAAATCAAGTCCAATTTCAGGATTATGTGTCATTTTTCATCTGGTGACATTCCCCAGACACCTTTTGGTACTCTCTCACATGCTTCTAGGAGTGTTTAGAGATTGCCTGAAAAACCCCTGAAACAATGCCCAGATCTTTCAGGAAAGCAGAAAAGAGGGAAGACATCGTAAATTAGGGCTCTGCAATGCTATAATGAGCTGCAATGAGAATAAAGAGCATGTGTTCTAGCATTTTTTTCATCCTCAGTGTCAGACAGACATCAGTTCTCAATATGTACATTTAACAGTTTTTCTACCAACTCTTGTCTTGACATTTTGTGTCAAGGGCACTTTAAGGTTAAACTTCACTTTCTAGACTCACCTAGTGAGTCTAGAAAACATCCAGGAGGTACATATTTGGAAATGAAGCCTCTATTTACATCATGCACGTATGACATGCAGTATATCTGGCCTTAAGGCAGAGAACACTGATGCGATGCTTTACTGTACTTTTTATTTTGTATTATAGTGAAATGTATCGTTCTTAGAGTAAATTATTGTGAAAACATAGATATTTCCATAACTCCACTGTAGTTTATTCATATTTACAATTACAATAAATCTTTCCAAACCCAGCTATAATAACCTGATTGAGGCAAAAAAGAATTGCAGAAGAATGGCATCTGTAGAGTTGCCACAATTTTATTGCAACATGTATAAGCAAAGTATAATTATGCAGTAAAAATAAACTTAAAGAATTATGAGCCAGGTTTACAGATTAAGACATTAATGCCTTCGATATATGAGCAGTCTGGGGTAGTTTTCGTTATGTAAGGCAATTCCTCAGTTCCACAACAAGAATTGTAAGTTGTTGGTTAAGATGAATTTACTAAATAAAGCCCAAACATTTAGCTTTCATTAAAGCCTATCTAGTTGAAAGGAATGTCCTACCAATTACTGAATACACAACAGCAGGGCCCTTTTGTTAATAGACTGTATTTGCAATGGCTGGAAAGCTTGGGGTTATCACTGCAGAAAAACTTGTTTCAACCTTCTGATTTCAGTTGCTTCTCCTCTTTGCCCTCCCTGTGATTACCTTTATCACCGAGTTTATTCCCCTTGGTTATAATTTTCTTATCAGAAAGCCTGACTCCTCCACCAGCCTGAGTACAAATCTGCAGTGTTCTTTTCTGTGTCACTGACACAGTGCCAGCAAATTAGAAAATGTGGACAATGAGGACAGAGCAATGTCAATGTAGCAAATAGATATTTGTTCTAGATACATTACCAAGGAAATTTGGGCATTTGTGGTGTTTTTAGTCAGTTTACTTAGCCAGGGACCGTATCTCCCAGCTCCTTCTCCTGGTGCTGCTTTCTGTCCCCCAGATCCTATTCCCCACCCCACCCCTGGCTGAGGGAGTAAGCCCCTGGTAGCCATAAATGTGAGCCTCACAGCTCCACCAACCCTAGCTGATGAAATGTCCACCAACTGATGGCTGACTCAAAGCGATCTGGTCATTCTCTTCTGGGAATTTGAAATGGAGACTTAGAACTAACTAGAGAGTATCTGTGTGTACCTGGAAATTTAATGTGTAAACTTGAAATTGCACCCTAGCAATATGCTGGAGAATACTGAGAATATGGAGAAGAGGAAAAGCCAGTGCCTGGAGTGAAGGAAGTGAGACAGGCAGAATGAGGAGGACAGAAAGGCAGGGATTATTTGTCAGATACTTAAAAATTTATTTTAGTCCTGTTTTTTGGAATTCTCCAGATAAATGGAATTAATAGGATACAATAAGATATATATATATATATATATATATATATATATATATGGATATGGATATATATATGTATGTATGTATATGGATATATATATGTATGTATGTATATGTATGTATATATATACATATACATATATATGTATGTATATATATACATATACATATATATGTATGTATGTATATGTATGTATATATATACATATACATATATATGCATATACACACATACATACATATAGGATATACAATAGGATATACATAGATATAGATATAGATATAGATATAGATATAGATATAGATAGATATATCAATCCCATGATTATGGAGTCTGAGAAGTCCTATAATCTGCCCCCTGTAAACTGGAGATGTAGGAAAGCTGGTGGTATAGTTAAAAGTCCACTTTCGGAGGGCTGATGGTATAAAGCCAAGTCCAAGGGCAGGAGAAGAGAAGATGAGATGTTCCAGTTGAAGCAGACAGGCAAGAAAGGGACAAATTCTTTCTTCCTCCACTTTTTATTCTATTCAGTCCCTCAATGGATTAAGATGTTGCCCATGAACACTGGGGAAGGCTGTCTACTCTACCGCGTCTACCAATTGCTCATCACCGATCTCATCCAGAAATGGCTTACAGGTGCACCTTCAAGTAATATTCAATCTGGGCACTCTGTGACCCAGTATACTGACAAATAAAATAAACCCACACAATCCTACCTTGAGATGGTATGTGTTCCTGCTCTTGGGTTCAATGAAACATTCTCTCTTACATTAATTGGCTGTCGGGCTGAATCAGAATTGGTTGTGTTACCAGCAATGAAATGTTTTAACTAACATACCATCACTTACTACTTTTAGTTTGCTGTGTCGACGATTGGGGAGCTATAATTCTCCAACAAATGATTTCTCCTCATTATTCTGTCGTAATAGGTGGTTTTAACATGGGCGCTGTGATGGCACAGTTTAAATCCTAGCTGTGCAAAAGAAGGGGAATGGAGATATCTATTTAGTATATTTCTTAATCTTTGTTATTTAAATAAAAATCACATTATTGGGGCATGTGGGTGGCTGAGTTGGTTAAGCGTTAGACTTTTGGTTTCAGGTCAGGTCATGATCTCACAGTTTCATGGGTTTGAGCCCCTTGTTGGGCTCTGTGCTGGCAGTAGGGAGCCTGCTCAGGATTCTCTCTCTCTCTCTCTCTCTCTCTCTCTACCCTTTCCCTGCTCATGTTGTCTCTGTCTCTCTCAAAAATAAAAATTAAAAAAAAACAAACCTTAAAATTGTTTTTTTAAAAAAAATCACATTATTTGTTTAAAAAGCTGAACTTAACTACAACTGGTGAAACAGACACTTCTCAGAGTAGGGGCTTTAAAAATTTTCTGCCTAGAGAGACAAGGAAATATCTTAATCACTGACCATGTTTCAATCTTTATGGTGATTTCCTAAAAGGGACTCTTTTCATTGCTGACATCTGTGTAAGGGGAAACATCCAGTAAAAAGAAGCAAGTGGCAATATCAGAGGTTCTTAAAATAAATTGAGGATCACACATAAATACCCCTCACCAACTCCTACGCTTGCTGTGATACCTATGTCCCGGATATTTCTTTATAATTCATTTGTTGCTCATTCTGGTATTTATATGTCATGATGACCTTTGTAGTGTGGCTGGAAGGATATATTTAGATGCTTCTGTGATCACTTTACTTATAAAGAGCCTGGCATCATCAAAAACTTAATGAACTGACAGAACTGATGGTAGAGAGAAGGAATACGGGGTTTGTTTTTTCATGATTTCAGAATGTATGCAGGATTCTTAAAGTTTTGGGGAACTTGGATATCATTTAGTACAATCAACTCAACTCATGTTATAGGTGAGGAAACTGAGGCCCAGAGATCAACCCAAGATTAAAAGTTAGTCAAAATCTGAGCAGGGTGTGGTGGTCCTGATTTCCTGGCTCATACTCCACTGTGGAGTATTTTAGGTATATCAATTGAGCAAAAACCCAATTTATTTATTAATAAGGAAAACGCATTTGTAGCAAATGGAAAATCTCCTTCCTAAGTCAACTTCGAAGTGACCCAAGGCATTTGAAAGAGCAAGCAGAGCCCAGTCCTTGACCCAAGGCATCTAATTGCAGGCAACACTGACACAAACTGTGACACTCCCAACTTGACTCCATTAGATGTTTACCCACCCACTCAGAGTAACGACAACCACAATAATAAAAGTTAAATACACTTACCAGTGCAAATAACCTGCCCTCAAGTGACATAAGATTCTTTTCTTTTTTAGCAAGTCTCTTCAAATTAATACCTATGAACCATAAATAAATAAGTCAAAGCACCAGTCTAAAAGTATGGGAATATTCCAAGGTCTTTACAAGCCAAATCTACTTATAATATTTAATGAGCGTCTTGTTTGGAGACTATTTTTGCCTGGAGTATTAAGTAAAGAGACTTCTGTTTGCACATACAAGACATGAAGAAAATGTCAATTGTCCATATGAGAGGATGTTGTTGTTTGGAGTGACTTTATGATGTAGACTGAAAGAATTTGAGTATGGGTGTGGCTGAAGCTTCCTGAACTTCCTCTTGTGACCACTATATTACCTCTCCTTTACATCCATATGTATGCAGCTAAGGAATGTCATCTTTTATGACACATGCATATATACATCTTCTTCTAGACCTTGGCCCGTTTAGGAGTCAGATGGGTATGTGAAGACAGTCCAAGATATGAAAGGCAGATGATCCAGATCAAGTTCTAGCTTTGCTATCTTATTGATGAGATGAACTTGAGCAAGAAGACTTTATAGCTTGACCAAGCTCCATAGAAAATTCAGACAGTTGTGAAAATCAAATGAAATGGTCATGAAAGCACTTTATAAAAAGTAAAAATCATTTAACAGATGTCAGTTATAGGCCCTAGGAAACTTAACTGAGATCAAAATGAGTAAATGTTGACCTACTCTCACAAAAACAGGAGGTCATCTAAGATACTTCTTTTAAGTTCTATTTAATAAGAAAAAAATGCCAAAGTGTGGGGGCAAAGCGCATTTGGAGGGTCTGCTTAATAACCATGATTAATCACTTTAATAAATTAGTTGGTGTTGGCTGTGGTGCTGATCATCAAACCATTTCAGTGATTCCATCAATGCAATAAAGATACGTATCTCATCCAAATTTTCTCAGCCAGTGCTTGTCTTAGATTCAAATATGGAAATTTCTGGTTGTGTTTTTTAAGTAAATTCTGTGTTGTGATAGTGAAGAAGGAAAGATATTCTCAATTTAATTATAGGGATTTTCTAATGGTTCTCAGGAGCAGAATTTGTGTTCAAAGGAAATTTTACTAGAAAGCCCTGTGTGTATAAGTATGATTGCTTTGGTTGATGTTGGAGAGCTTCTCAAAAACACCCACCCAAGTTCCCATTTGCCCTCTTTGCTCTAGAAACACCTGGGGAGATGGGGCACCTGTGTGGCTCAGTCAGTCAAACATCCCACTTCAGCTCAGGTCATGATTTTGCTGTTTTTAAGTTCCACCCTTGTGTCGGGTTCTTTGCTGACAGCTCAGGGCCTGGAGCCTCCTTCTGATTCTGTGACTCCCTCTCTCTCTGACCCTCCCCCACTCACATTCTGTCTCTCAAAAAATAAATAAATGTTAAAAAAAAATAGAAACACCTGAGGAGCAGCCACAGGTGGCTCTTAGGAGCACAATTTACAAGCCATTAGTTTATCAAAAACAAAGTGCTTTGAAGTCATTTGAAATACAGTTTAATCATGTTGCAATTTCATAACATTCCCAAACATTGCCTTGGCACAGAAAGATATTGGATATATCTGTTGACTGATTAAGTTCAACGGGTCCATATGCACAAGCAATACAAATTATATTTTCTTTTCTCAAAGTTCTCATTGATTTAACATTATCTTCTAAAAATTCTGACGTCAGTGATATCCAATGGTCTTTAGTGGTACTGGCCACTTCTCACAATATACTTAGAAATATTGTACTTATTATTTTGTTAAATAACAGCCTCAGTTTACAATCAGTTTTCATTTACTTCGATAATTTACTTAATGAAAATGCTGTACATTTTATAAAGATCTATTCTCCCCATTTTATACACATACAAAATTATTGGTTTGAAATATACCCAACTGGTAATATAGAACAAAACTTTTTGTATTTGAGCATATGTTTCAGAAACATTTTGACACTGTAGTTACATAAAACTGGGAAACATTCTTAGGACTCTGATTTGATCCAACAAAATTGAAACCAAAAGACTAAGGGGTAACCTATTTCCACAGACTTTCATGTTCAAAAAAAAAAAAAAGTGAGAATTTTAAGTGAATTAAAACCACTTCCTATGAGAATTATGAAGGTGCCCGTAAAATTTTTCCTTGCCAACTGATTCCAAATAGATCCTGATCGAGGCAGAAGAAGAAAGGAATGCTTTTTTCCTCAGATGACAGGATATCCTTCAGAATCCAGGTTTTTCAGTAAGCTTTGTGATCCCTATTCCCAGGTATTCAGCAAACCAAGAAAGAAGACAGAAAATCAGCAAGTGTTATCATGCAAGTTCCCTTATTTTTCCGTATCCATCTTAGCTTATTGGAACCTCTTAATTGATGAATGAGGACTTTATCAAGCCTGGCAGGAGTCGTTATGTCTCTGATTTTCCTTGAAATGTATCTGTCATGCAGCTCAAAATTGAATAGCCAGTTTGGGGCTTAACCAGAGACATGATACTGACTTAAGACACTCTGAAGGGGATGAATGATTAATGCAGTTTATAGACAGGATAGCGCTGCTTCTGTCTCATGTGCTTTTTGTATGTAATCTCCGGTGGTTCAAGTTCAGATGGATCTAATGAAAAAGGACTAGATGTTTTCCACCTTCCCTTCAGAGCATGCTGTACGATTTATCCACTGACAAAATGTGCTAATGAAATGTCACCTTGGACAGCTTGCTAAAGGATTGATGGGCTGAAAGTTTTGCACTTTATTTAACTTTTGCAGGAAAAATGAATAAGTCCTCCAAACTCTGTATGATATAGAGATCCATTATGGTTTTCTAACTCAGAAAGTAGCTATGCCACTGATGGAATAGAAGCTACAGAAAGGTGCTGATGGGGCACAGTTTATAAATAAACAAATTGAGGATGCGTGGCTTTATTATGCCTCCATTCTAAATGATTGTCAAGTTACATGATTTTATGAAGGCACTTCCTTCTACATACGTTATGCAATTGTTTTCAATCTATTAGTCTATCAATGAGAAATAAACCCATCAGGCTTTGTAGCCAATTACCCTATTTCTTTATTTGTTCTTTGTCCCTTCATTACCAGAATCCCAACTATAAAACCCATCCTGAGAATGGTTTTAAGGCTTTTAATTCCTTCCACTCATAAAAACTTCATAATCTGTGAGCAATGGCCACTGGAGATCATTAAAGAGAATTGAAAATGGTAGACAAAGAATCAGGATGTGGAAGGAAATAAAACTGTACATAATCAGAGACTGTTGATAGAGGTGAAGGGGCAAAACACACAAAGTGGACTAACGGAAATAAAACCGAAGGACCAAGTGGGAAACAGGCAAAAATATTGGGATGCAGATAATAGCTCTCAGTGTATGATTTGTGTACATCTATCCTGACCAAAATAAATGAAAATAACCGCATCCTGTAGGCATGCATACACACACACACAAACACACACAGAAGCGTAAAGTGATAAGACTGTAGAGAGAGTGTCTCTAAGTTAACACCTCACTCTATCCAGAATGGTAAATGGAAGAGAAGAAAAAAGGGCATTTTCTTACTCCTTAGTCCAAGGAGAAAATCTGGTAGAATCTACCAGCAAGAAAATTATCTATGATCTGGCTTTCAATTTCCATAGCTGTTAAAATGAGAATCATTATATTGCTAGCGTAACACTAGCTGCTATAGGAATTAAGTCCCAAACTCTCAGAGGCTTATTAGAATAGAAATTGATTAGCAACTTCAAAATGGTGGGACTCTATCCTCTGCGAAGATGGAGGGATATTGATTCTTTCCGTCTTGGGGCTTTGCTATTTTTGATGCCTAGCTTCCAGGATTGTTTTGCTTAATTATATCAAGTAGGCCTAAGGAAAGAAACATGAAGGTCAGCATAAGACGTTCATACGAGCCAGATCTGATAGAGATCCACATTCCTTTTGCTTATTAGTAAGCTATGTGACTCATCCGTACTGCAATGGGGGCTGCAAAATGTGCATTAGGTGAATGACTACGACTCTTGATTTCAGCTCGTCATGATCCCAGGGTTGTGAGATTGAGCCAGGTGTCCGGCTTCATGCTTAAGATTCTCTCTCCCTCTCTTTCTCTCTGCCCTTCTCCCTCTTTCTCTCTCTCTCAAATAAAAAAAATTAATTAAAAATAAAAAGAAGAGGGGCGCCTGGGTGGCGCAGTCGGTTAAGCGTCCGACTTCAGCCAGGTCACGATCTCGCGGTCCGTGAGTTCGAGCCCCGCGTCGGCTCTGGGCTGATGGCTCAGAGCCTGGAGCCTGTTTCCGATTCTGTGTCTCCCTCTCTCTCTGCCCCTCCCCCGTTCATGCTCTGTCTCTCTCTGTCCCAAAAATAAATAAAAGTTGAAAAAAAAATTAAAAAAAAAAAAAAAGAAGAAGAAACAAGATACAAAATCTGATAGTAGTTCCTTTCATTTTTTGGTGGAAAAATCAAATAATATAGTGTATATAATAAGGCCAGCGTCTCATGAGCATTTCTTTCTTAAGCTATCCATCCCTATAATATTGGATGCCTCATAACGACAAAACTTTGTTATTATTATTATCTGGTTCTAATTAGGATAGCTATTTTGTAACCATTGGGAAGCAAGAAGTACAACAAAAAGACAGTTTACTAACTAAAATTGAAAAGCATTGATAATAACCTTTATGTTATAAAATCACAGAAAAGAGAGGAGTTACAGTTCCAAACTTCCTGACCTTCACGGTCATTTTGGAACTGAAAGTGTGTTTGTCTTGACTTGTTAACATTCTGCCATATTTCATTCTCTTTTAACACATATTCTGTGTATTGCATCTCAGCATGATTTCTTAATTTTTTATTATGTACATACTTGGATGGCAACCGTGACATAAAAGCCGCTCAAAGGTATATTAAATATTTACACTTGTTTCACTTTTAAATCCAAAAAGATAATCTGCTTTAAATGCATTCATGTCACATTGTGGTTGCCAAGTTTTTTGAGGCATATTAAACTAAAATTCAAAAGTTACCAAATGGGTGATTAGAAATTCAGAGACCAGGATAATTTTTGTTTAATGTCTTTCGTTATATGTGCTAGGTATTTTCAGCTTTTGAAACCCATATGTCTTTGTGATCTAAACAATTAGAGCTGTCATTGTGGCCTGTGTAACATCACCCCTGTTACCTTTCCCTGTGATAGCAATGTGCTTAGACTACAGAAACTGGCTCAAATACTGATGCTTATTTATGTAAGCTTTTGTGATTTTGTACATTTTCTTAAAATTATGATGGATGTGACCCTTAATTCAGTGTGGGTGGAAGTGAAGGTTAGGGAAAAGAGAACAAGGTTTGGAGTTACGGGACTTAAGTCTGAAACTTGTGCCTCAACTTTCAGCTGTGTGCATTTGAGTATTTCTTAGACTCCGAGTCTTAATTGATCCATCTGAAAAAACTGAGAACAATAATACAACGTCTGCAAGATACAAAATAATTATACATTGTATAGGAGATACATTTTTTTTAATTTTTTTTTTCAACGTTTATTTATTTTTGGGACAGAGAGAGACAGAGCATGAACAGGGGAGGGTCAGAGAGGGAGGGAGACACAGAATCGGAAGCAGGCTCCAGGCTCTGAGCCATCAGCCCAGAGCCTGACGCGGGGCTCGAACTCACGGACCGCGAGATCGTGACCTGGCTGAAGTCGGGCGCTTAACTGACCGCGCCACCCAGGCACCCCTATAGGAGATACATTTTAATGAGCTTAGATGGTTTCCTGGTACATAGTTGATTCTCAATACATATTTTTGGAATGTACCAGAGTTAAATTCTACAATATCGGAAACCTGTTACTACAGTTGACGTAATAATTCTGACACTATGACACTTATTTATATAATAGGATAGAGTAAATGAATACTGTATGATATATCTTTCATACTGGAATCTAAAAAAGCCAAACTCATAGAGACAGAGTAGAATGATGGTTATCAGGTCTGGGGGTTGGGGAATTGGGGAGATGTTCGTCAAAGGGTACAAACTTACAGTTAGAAGATGAAGAAGTTCTGGAGATCTAATGCATAGCATTGTCATTATAGTTGACACACTGTATTAAATATTTCAAAGTTGCTAAGAGGGGCAGACCTTAAATGGTCTCACTAAGAAAAAAAAAGGGGGGGGGAATGTTCTCTATGTCTCCTTTCTGTATACTTTGTATCTACCTTTTTTTTATTTTTTAATTAAAAGTGGAAGGTGAGGTTAAAAAAAAAAAAGCATCCCTCCCCCGCCAAAAATAAATAATCTATTTTTAAAAATAGGTTTCAGGTACGACATTCTGATATTGAGCATTTTTCTATTGTTTTCCCAGAATTATTGCTTTATTGTAAGACTTTGGTTGTTAAATTATGATGAAGTTACATGACCAAGGTATAGTTCCTACTACTAATAAAATATCCCTTATGAACACCTACATGTTTCAGAATGTGTCTGGTACTTTACTTAATTATCTAATTTAAATTTATAATTATCTTATGAAGAAGGGAATAGACCACTTAAGATAAACAGCTAATTTTATAATGGGGAATTCTAAAAATACAGGTCCAGAGTAAGATATAAAAGAGGTGTTGAGTACAAAACAGCCAACACCTACCAGGTTAAAGGTATTTTAGGGCTTCCGTTCTAGAGTTTTCACCCACACTACATGGTAGGGAAAGGAAGCAGAAGTGCTGGTGAGATGCAAAGTGTAGGATAAAAACAAGGTTTGCTGTGAACCTTCCTGGATCACAACCATGGAAACCATATCCTGTGAGATCTAGTACACTTAGTGGAGATGAACCACATATTTTGCTCTGAGCTTTCTGAGAGCAAACATGAAGAAAAAAAGCATAACACAAACTCTAACATGATTTATTATAAATTACATAAGACCATGGACTGAACCCCTGATAAAAATTTAAAAACGAACAAATATCAGAGACAGAAGTATAAGTTAAAAATAATACATTCGAAATGGTTTTTAGTAATTAACACAAATTCCAAGAATTGCTCCTAAACCAATATGAAGTCTATCGTGGGAAAGCACTAAGATGTTTTCATAATTTTTTTAAGGAAGATTTGAGTATCAGATGTTCAGATTTCCAGATTTGATGAAATGTTTTAGACAAAAGAAGGCCAGCCTTCTTTTAGCCATACTCAGCCTGATTTTTATTCTGTGTATTTTCATGTAAATGTAAAGAATATTTAAAATCTGGAGGTGATGCAAACTTTCTGTATAATTTATTCAGTTCTCTCAGTTTTCTCTACCCTTACTTTACCTCCAGTTTATAGACCCTATCAAAATATTTTTCATTATATCTGTGCTTTATTTACCTGTGCTTTGAGTCCTTGGATATACAAGGGTAGGCAGCAATGAGATGATTGCATGGAGAATCCAATTCAGCCTTGAAAATATTTGCAACAATTTAAAGAGTGAACCTCCCCTCCCCCTGTTTTACTCGGAAGAAAAAGCTGGGAGTTCTGCCGAGTCACCGGTTATGGCAAAGAATGAAACACTCAACATAAGAGTTAGTACTAGCTTTAGAATTCTATTTAGTATTCACTAGGGTATTCCAAAAATGTCAGGTCCTGCTCTTTAAACTTTTATTGTGCATCTGTGCATTTTCTGCCCTTTTAAAGCCCTGATTCACTAACTTTTTAAGCCGATGGTGAAAATATTTCTAGTTTCCACTGAGACATACTGGAGAGAAAAAGGTATTTAATTTAGTAATAATTGACTGGAGGATGTTTCACAGAATGAAAATGAAATCTGGAGAACTTTTCTAAAGGGGTAGATACACAATGTGCCCTAAGAGCTGATTATCTGCATATAATAAGCTATGAGGGAAAAGAATACTCTAAATGATGTAACCTTGTCATTCAAAAATTCTTGTTAGAAAAACCTTGCTACCTGACTCTTAAATACATACAAAAGTATTTGATGCTCTGAATAAACAACAAAACTAAGAAACATTGTTGCACATAGCACCTCTCTCCTTTATGTAAGTTTGTGTGAGTCAGAAGTTTTCAATGGTCTTATGAAAGTGAATTCATTCACTCAATAGTCATTTGTCAAGCCTAACAACACAATTAGATACAGAGATCAGAGGCATGATGCTTTTTACTCAAGGAAACAAGGCCTTTGTGAAGAAATCAGACATATATACAAGTAATCACAACGGGTAGTCTGAAAGAGGAAACATAAATAGTGCTGCGTGAGAACTGACAAAGAAAAACTTAACCCAGTAATTTAATAGAAAATGTGACTCTCTACTCTCTTATTAAATGCTTAACTGAAAGAAATATCAGCAAAGATAATAAAGATTTTCAAGATGATAAGCACCTCATCTTGATATGACCTTGACATTTTACCTTCTAACCTTGAATAAAATTTGACCTCAATGAAGCCAGCCACCTCCTTGGACCTTAAAACTCATTTTGATTGAATTATAGTTTAATATATTTTTTTATTAGGAGGTATTTGATTTCTTTTTGGAGAATATACTTTTTAAAAAAGGATCACTTATATCTTCCTTGTCATTGGTTCACAACTATAGAAGAAAAGTGTGTCAGATTTACCTGTATATATTTTTTCAAACTATATTCCTAGTCTCTCTGATACTCAGGTATTACATCTTGATGTTCTTTTGCCCAAAACACCAGGAATCACTGCCCTGGTGTGTACGCTTATAGTAATAATGTTGTCATAGCTTCCAGGCGTATTGAGTTCAAAAATATTGGGATTATTTTTTATAATTTAATAGCTGGGCTGTTGAAATAACTAAATGAAAATACCTGGATATTTCCTTTCTTTAATCTATCTAACGAAGGTTTCATTTTTCCTTGCCTACCAGGAAGGTCAATGTTAATTATGTCAACCATCCCAGCTCACCTATTTGCTTCTTTTTGTATTCGGTTTATTTGCTCTTGGATATTCTACAAATCATTAGAATCGTTGTATAGCTGTTTGTTTCCTATTCCTCCTGAAACAAATTACCACAAACTTAGTAGTTTAAAACACCAAAAACTTATCTCATAACTTTGGAGTTCTGCATTCCACAGTGAGTCTCACTAAGTTAAAACCAAGGTGTGGCAGGACCCTGTTCCTTTCTGGAGGCTCTGGAGAGAATCCATTTTCTTGCTTTTCTAGGTTCTGGTGGTTGCTCAAATTCTCAGCTCCTAACCTCTCCTATCTTCAAAGTCAGCAATAGCCCACAGAATCTTTCTCACAGTACCGTCTTTCTGGTTGTGACTCACCTGCCCTTTTCTTCCCCATTTAAGAATGCCTATAGGGGCACCTGGGTGGCTCAGTGGGTTAAGCGTCTGACTTCAGCTCAGGTCATCGCCTCACAGTTTGTGAGTTGGAGTCCTGCATCTGGCTGTGTGCTGACAGCTCGGAGCCTGGAACCTGCTTCGGATTCTGTGCCTCCCTCTCTCTCTTTGTCCCTCCCCCGCCATGCACTCGCGCGTGCGCGCGCTCTCTCTCTCAAAAATAAATAAGCATTAAAAAATTTAAAAAATGCTTGCGATTGCATTGGCCCCACCAAGAAAATTTAGCATCATCTTTTTACTTAAGATCAATCGATTAGCAACTTTAATTCCATTTGCAACTGAATTCCCCCTTGCTATGTAATATAATATTCACTGATTATGAGACTTAAGACAAGGGCATCTCAGGAGGGGCAGACAATATTCTGCCTACCACATAGGGCTTTTAAAAGTAAACCATGACAAGAGGTACATGATGATCTAGATCTCTAGAGAGCTCGTGATCAAATGTGAGCTATGCTAACTTCTTTATCATAGATTTTTTCATTAAACATATATCTACCAAATGTTTTCTCAATGCTTTGGTCCTGTTTTAGGCATTTTAGGTACAGATTTCCATGGGGAAACATGTAGAAAAAAGGAAAATTCCTTGGGGGAAAAGTAGGAACTAGACATTCCTAGAAACCTTGTTGTCCAGCCACTGCACAAATATTTGTTGAGATGCTAATTTGTACTAGACATGATGCTTGGTATTGGGTACAAATTGGTAAAAACAACAGTCTGGCCCCTACTCTTGTAAAGATTATAGTCTAGTCCAGCAAATATTAGATTGACAAGTAACTCAGTAAATGTTTGTTAAATTACAAATGAATAAAGCGAAGATTTCAAAAATAGCATAGTGTCCTGGATATGCAAGGCCAGAAAAATCAGAAAAGATTCCTGGAGAACATAGCGTCTAAGCCATGGTATTTAGAATGACCTAATGCCACCTAAAACATCTCTTTGTATCCTCCAGGAACATCTGCATCAGAAACACTAAGTGTTCTTGCTAAAAAGTAAAATACTTTTACCTCTTCATAGACTTACTAAAATCAGAATCTCTGGTACTGGGTCCAGGGAATCTATACTTTAACAACACTGTCAAATGATCCTGGTCAGTTAAATGTCTGACTCTTGATTTTGGCTCAGGTCATGATATCAGGGTCATGAGATCAAGTCTCGCATTGGGCTCTGTGCTGGGTGTGCAGCCTACTTAAGATTCTTTCTCTTCCCCTCTCTCTGCCCCTCTCCCCCCTACCTGTGCACTCTCTCTTTCTCTCTCAAAAAATAAAAACAAATAAACAACAACACTGTTTAACTTCTGAACATTAAAATTTATAAATCTTACCATAGTATTTACTGTTAGAAGGATCAACTTTTTTTTTATTATTTTGTTTTTGCTGCAATGCAAACAATAGTTTTGTGTGTGTGTGTGTGTGTGTGTGTGTGTGTGTGTGTGTGTGTTGTAGAGCAGTCGTATATTAGAATCTGAGTATTTTTCACACAGCCAGAAAACTGTTGTCTCCAGGATGATGGCTCTTGAAGAACAGGAAAAAACTCCTGTGAAGGAAAAAGGAAATGTATTAGTCAGGGGTCTCCAAAGAAACTGAACCAATAGGCTATATGTAGACATATATAGGAGGAGATTTAGCATAGGAACTGAGTCAAGTACTTACATGGGCCAAGAAGTCCGAGGACCTGATATCTGCAAGCAAGAGGATGAGAAAAGCCAGTGGTCCAAGTCTGAAGACCTGAGAGCTGAGCTCTGATGTCCAGGAACAGAAGAAGATGGAAGGACATTCCAGTTCAAGAAGAGAGAGAGGAAATTCCCTATTTTTTTCCTCCTTCCCTTCCTTGCTTCCTTCCTTCTTGTTCTCCTTAGGCCTTGAGTAGATTAGATGATGCTCACCCACACTGATGAGGGCAGATCTTCCTTACTCAGCCTACTGAATCAAATGCTACTTTCTTCTGGAAACACCCTCACAGAAACACCCTAAAACAAAGTTTTATCAGCTGTCTAGGCATTCCGTAGCCCAGTCTAGCTGACATATAAAATTGGCGGTCACAGGTTATGTGTGGTTAACTGATGCCTTCGCTTTTCTGTGATCCATGGCAAAACTGGGGGAGTTGTACTGTTTTAGGCCAAGTTCTAGGTTTATTTTTCAGATTCACTTTTCTTTTCGACTAAAGTAAAAATCGCTACTGAGCTTTATAGACCTGAGTACACCTCTCCAACAATGGTTATGTCATAGTACAATAAGAAGTAATAGAATTAAACATTTTAGAGCACTTTTCACAGTGATTTCTTTCGTTTCTGAGGCCTTTTGATCTGTGCTCCACTTCTTTCTATTTCTTTAAATGCCTCTTTTCAGTGATAATCACTCTTACTCAAAACAAGGAAGGAAGGAAGGAAGGAAGGAAGGAAGGAAGGAAGGAAGGAAGGAAGGAAGAAAGAAGAGAAAAGAAAAAGAAACCATAGTGAAAAGTAGAATCTATATTAGAATTAGAGGGGCACCGGGGTACCCAGGTGGCTCAGTCAGTTAAGCCTCTAACTCTTGGTTTCGGCTCAGGTCATGATCTTACAGTTTGTGAGTTCGAGCCCCACATAGGGCTCTGCGTTGACACCTGGCTTCAGAGCCCGCTTGGGATTCTCTGTCTCCCTCTCTCTCTTTCTTCCTCTCCCCTGCTTGTTCTCTATCTCCCTCTCTGTCAAAATAAATAAATAAACCTTTAAAAAAAGAATTAGAGGGGTGCCTGGGTGGCTCAGTCGGTTAAGCTTCTGACTTCGGCTCAGGTCATTATTCTCACATTTCGCGAGTTTGAGCCCTGTGTCAGGCTTTCTGCTGTCATCACGGAGCCTGCTTTGGATCCTCTGTCTCCCTCTCCCTCTGCCCCTCTTTCGCTTGTTCATGCTCTCTTTCTTTCTCTCTCTCAAAATAAATAAACATTAAAACAATAATTAGAAATAACGGGAAGGTTTATAAAGTATGAGCATGAGTACATATGTAATTGTTGGTTAAAGGCCTATTTTTTTTTTATCCAACTAATTATTGCTGTACATATCAAATGGATATTTAAAAGAATCAATCTGGGGGGAAGAGCACATATTTAGTAAATAGAATCAGTATAGTCTTCCAGTGAGAAATCCTCTAGTAATATGATTTAAAACAAAACAAAACAAAACATAAAGCAAACCCAAAATTAAATAAGATGAAAACTATAAGAAGGAGAAGAGAAGTGTCAAGACTGACAGAATGTTTTAATTCAGGAGTAGGTAAGCTATAGCCTCTGAGTCAAATCTGGCCCAACACCTATTTTTTGTACACCATTGAACTAAGAATGATTTTTACATTTTAATTAAAAAAAAATTTTTTTAATGTTTATTTATTTTTGAGAGAGAGACAGAGACAGAGAGACAGAGCATGAGCAGGGGAGGGGTAGTGAGAGAGAGAGAGACACAGACTCCGAAGCAGGCTCCAGGCTCCGAGCTGTCAGCACAGAGCCCGACGCGGGGCTCGAACTCAGGAACAGCGAGATCATGACCTGAGCTAAAGTCGGACGCTTAACTGACTGAGCCACCCAGTATTTTGCTTTTTTAAATACCTGGAAAAATATAGAGAACTTAAATATTTTATGATGTGAATAGGAGATAATATTTTAAATTTCAGTGTCCATAAATAAATTTTATTGGAACATAGCCTCAATGCGTGGTTTCTAGGCTGTCACAGCAGCAGAGGTGAGACCTTATATCCCACAGAGAACACTTAGTATCTGTGCTTTTACGAAATGGGTTTCTCTACCCCTGTTTTAATCCGTAGACTTGCTAATTATTACTTCTTTGAAAAATATTAATGGGTATTTGCTTATGTCACACTAGTAAAGCTATGTGAAAATATTTAATACCTATTACATATATGCCATATGCACGACATATAGTATGAACATGGGTACATATTTTTTTGAGTCCTCACTAATTGTCATGTACTTTGCCTGTGTTACGTGCATTATCCCATTAAGTTCTCCAATGTCATTTTTGCAATGTCAGAGTTATTTCACTTAATCCTGAAACAATCATGAAAGGAATGTGCTGGAATTAAACCCTTTAACAGATGCAAATACTGAAATTTACACAGATGTATGATTTCCAGAGTCACACATCTGGAACTCAAATCCAGTTTGGTTTAACTCCAAAGCTCATGTTCTTACCCATCGTCACTGCTTTGTACGTTTAGTTACATATTTACTCAAATAAAAGTTCATATACACTTAAACACTCATGAGACATCAAAGTCTAAAGCAGTTATGCAGCAGATTTATTTTAACTTCATTTTTAAATATATTCTTTTAAAAAAAATTTTTTTAACGTTTATTTAGTTTTTGAGAGACAGAGCATGAACAGAGGAGGGACAGAGAGAGAGAGTCACAGAATCCGAAGCAGGCTCCAAGCTCTGAGCTGTCAGCACAGAGCCTGATGGGGGGCTTGAACTCACAGAGTGTATGATCATAACCTGAGCTGAAGTCAGATGTTTAACCGACTGAGCCACCCAAGGCACCCCAAATTTTTAAATATATTCTTTGTCATTTCAAGAAAATTATTCTTAAATGATAAGTAACGTACTTAATGTTGCCAGATAAAACCTACATATGCAAACAGCAGTTTTATAAAAGGCCAATAATATACCTTCAGATTTTTCTCCTCACATATTTTCTATCTAAACAGAGTAGCCACACTGAACAGCACACGTTCTAAAAGCCCCCAGGGAATATTCCTAAAAACACCTGTGAGACAGTGCATGTAAGCTGAATAAGATAGTGCATGTAAGTAAGGGAACTGAGTGGTATTAAGTAGCAGAAAACTGGCCGACTGCTCACCAGCCTGAAATCTAGTTTCCTTCTGCTAAATTCACACAGATTAAGTAGAAATGATTAATTTGTGCCACGTGGAGATCCATACCTTCCTCATTCTTTGAATCAGGAATTAATTATTGGTGAGAACATTTGTCAAGACTGGCCTGACACTTAGACCCAAAAAAGGCTCTTCTCCAAGCCACTCTTTTAAATATGTTACAATGAAAAACATGTCCTCTTCTAGATCTTACATCGGAACTGACTCAGAAAAGAATTAGAACATCTACAGATATTCTAGTAAATAAATAGTTAACCTATAAGAACTATACACTGAAACTAAAAAAAAAAAAAAATTGTGATGAATTTACTACTGTGAATTATATTTTGAAAGAGAAAATGAAGGCATCAGTTAAAGAAAAAAAATGGTGTCATATGTATACGTTTAAGATGTAAAGTCTCCTTTTGTCCTTGATGAATGACATTTAACTCAGTAAAACAAACAAACAACCACAACAAAAACCTACCATTTAAGGAATTTCTCCATATGCCAGTGTCTGCTTTGGACGTTTCACATATACTATTTCATATAGTTTCCACAGCAGCCCTGTGAAACATGCATTTTCCTTCCATTTAAAAACTGAATTTAAAAAGACAAAACAAAAATAGCTATTATAGCTTAAGTCATGTTCATGTTCACTGTTCATTTCCTTTTTTCCTTTATCAGCAGTGAGTAGAGTATACTGCCTTTGATCTTGCCTTTAAGTTTGACCATGTGACTTGCTTTGGCAAATGGCATATCCTAAATTGGTATAATGTGGATTGATGACAGCAGAGGCTTGAAATGTGCTTCAGTTTTGGCTTTCTCTTTTGTGTTTCTGCCATTGCCATAAGAAATTTTCTCTGGCATCTCAGTACCCTTCAGCTGAGCCCATAGGTAACTCAGGTTTACTCAAAGACCATGGGCAACAAAAATGTTTAATGTTGTATGCCACTGAGAATTTATGTTGGATTTTTCCATAGCAAAATCTGACTAATGAAAAATTACTGATGGGGTGATACCATAAAACAAGACAAAACAAACAAATGGAAAAAGCTAAAATATACGCTATTTTCTTTGGAATTAGTTGGCAGGCAGCAAAGAGCCTCATGAGAAGCTGGAAGAATGATCCGTGTTATGTAGTGGTGAAGCATTAGGTAAATTTTTAGTTTAGTTACTTAAAAAAGAAAAAAAATTGAGGCAAAATGTTGACTGTTTAAGTTGATATCTTAATAAGGTACCACAGGAGAGTGATGAGCTCCTTAAAGAACAAAAGAAAAGAAAAGCTGAACAGTTTGCAAGCAAAATTTAGAGAGAATAAAGAAACTTTAGAGATTGCATGGCTGGAAAACGGATCTGTTTATCTTCAAATCAATGAATGTATGGCGACCAAGATGGCTTTATAAAATGTTCCCCTCTATTTGACTAAACTTTGGACAGGTTTCTTCCTGACTATGCACAGGTCCCTGGTCTTTTTTCTTAGGACATTTAGTTTAGAAAACTTCCATTGTAAATTATTTCTCTGCCCCTTTGAATTGTAAATGTTCTCCCAGCTTCCTGCCAGTTTTACAACCTAGAAATGTCTAAAGACCAGAGAGCAATCCCTTTAAAATATAATTATCATGGAAGATAGTGTTCCTATCTTTTAGTCTCTATGGAGGGGGAGAGCCTTAACTTCCTGAATAGACATCAATGAACAGACACAGACGGCCTAATCACAGAGAAATACATTTGTAAATTCAGGAACAACTCAATATGATTACGCATTCCATTGACCAATCTCCTTCTCTAATGTCCTCCTGTACTTTTCCACTGGTTCACTTACCCCAACACTTAAAAATATTCCCACCTTTTGTTTCAGCAGTGTTGAGTTTAATCTCCTTCCTCTATTGGAATAATCCTAAATAAGGCCTTTCTTGTCTATTTAACTTTGCCCAGTGCAATTTTTCTTTGACATTCCATTGAAAAGCAACCTCAGAGGGGCGCCTGGGTGGCGCAGTCGGTTAAGCGTCCGACTTCAGCCAGGTCATGATCTCGCAGTCCGTGAGTTCGAGCCCCGCGTTGGGCTCTGGGCTGATGGCTCAGAGCCTGGAGCCTGTTTCCGATTCTGTGTCTCCCTCTCTCTCTGCCCCTCCACCGTTCATGCTCTGTCTCTCTCTGTCCCAAAAATAAATAAACGTTGAAAAAAAAAAAAAAAAAGAAAAGCAACCTCAGATAAAGAACCGTTACTCTAAGTGTTAGTTAAAAAGTCATGACCTCAGAGCAAAGACCAAATCAAGACTGTGGCTATGACATTCTTTGCCAAAACCTCTGGAAGGTTTAAGATACATCTAGCAGATCTTTTAAGACCAACAAGGATCCTCGGAAACATAGGGGTATATAAGCCCATAGAATCCTGATGTACCAAAACTACTAGTATTTAAAAAGAGAGAGAGGTGCTTTTTGAAAGAATCTGGGAGGTGACTTTTGGCACATGGGTCGACTGCAAGCAAATATATGGAAACTTCCAATGTTTCAAGGGAATTTACTGGCAAAGGTGCCACCTGCCTACACAAAAAGAATATGAGAAATTTGAGAGTGAAAAGACATTCAGCAGGAAGCCAACCAAGAAATCTGCTCAATGTTCTTTTCAAAAAAGGCCAAGGAGAGTGATGCAAAGGAGAAATTCCCAGAGAATGGAGTCAACAGTGATATAAAGGACAGTGCAATGAACTGAAGTGAGGCCTAGTCAGGGAATATTTCCTATCCCTAGGGTATAGGATTCTGGCAGTATTTGTTCAATAGGATCTCAGAATTGCTGTAGACTAGTTAACTGCTATCTGCCTCTTCCCATTTTGAGAAGGAGTGTTTATTACAGTTATCTTGTCCCTATGCCACTACTATATGCTGGATGCGTGGGAAAGGTGGGCTGCGGACAACTCATCTAGCCCTCCACATCCATAGGCACAACATCTGGACCTTATCAAGCCTGATGCCATGAAAACGTGGGACTTGGGGTATGTTGTGGCAAGGAATTGAATATTTTTCACGTGGAGAAATAGAGTGAATATTTTTGAGAAAAAAAAAAAAAAGCCTGAGTGTAGCAGCTATGAAGATATCTCACTTCAGTCTCCTGACTGTAAGGAAGGTGAATATGATCCTGGATATATGCAGATGGCCTGTGAGATGATGACTGGTCTGTATGAAGGGTTGATCAACCTGAGATGACATCTGTCCCTGTTACAGTTATTCAGGGTTACTTTTGGTAGTTCCAATTCTATACATGTATCTCTTAAGAGCCTCTAAACTTTAAAAATTTTAACTTTTACCCACAAAGCAACAGAATCCCCAAGAGAAAGAAAGTAAATATTTAAATATCAATTATTAATATATAATTAAAGTGTTATTCTACTTGCATGATAACATATTTTAATTAGGTCAAAATTGCATACTTATTTGTAGATCTAAATACAGTAGAATCTCCTTGGAAATAGACATTTAGTTTTACATAGTGTTTTAGATAGATTTATCTTTCATGTTTACATGTTTGAAGACACTTGTGTTAAAATATCATTTTAATATTATAGATCTGATCACCACAACTGGTTAATTCCTGTAAGGAAAAGAGTACAGAATGTGGAATGAGATATTCTACTTAGCATTTCTGTGGCCTGTAACACGCATTTAACTTCCCTGAACATCAGTATCATTTTCTATAAAATGGGGCTGATATTAAATGTCTGGTAGAGTTAGTGTGAAATTAATTGCTATAGTATATGTAAAGTTTCTATTGAACAGTAAGCTCTCAGAAATTTAATTTCACACCTGTCCCCCTATGAACACCTACACACAATTTTTCCTCAGCGCATAATGAATTGTTTATCTGACATGAAATATAAAGTTGGAATTTTTTAAGTGAATCTGTGTGCTTAAGACATAAAATATTCAACTCCATTCACTGTTAATTTCCAGCCTGCCCTTTACATAGTGCTGGTCAGTTATATCAGGTATAGTTGTTCTATTTTATGTCTGCTTCTCTCTTTCACCATAGTAGCTTCGAAGACCTTGATCTTCCAAATTGTATTAGATTAAACGAAAAAGGTGTTTTAAAATAAATAGGCTTTAAATCCAGGAGAATTTAAGTCGTAGAGGATAGAGTAGGAGTTGGTCTGAGCTTCTTAAAACCTTATCTACTGGATAAGTCTTTAGATTTCTTTCCTTGAATTTTGTGTGGCCAGTTGCCACATAGTTGGAGATGAGGTAAGGAGGGCAGATGTGATGCTGAGCTCATGCAATGATGTCTATAAAATGACCAGTGGTGTGTCTGAAATGGGCTGAGAATCTTGAGGTGACATCTTTCTTTGTTGTTGGAAGGGCTCCAAGAATGTTATTAGTTCTACTTTTATATCACCTTTCCTATACTGGGATGCTCTGGTGACCTCTCCACTTGATTTGTTGCTCACCAAATCTGAGAATATCCCCTTGGAGTATGGGGGGGGGGGGGGCAGAGAGGGATAAATAGACTTGGATTCAAATATCAGCTCCAGTATCTAAATAGTCTTATAATCTTATATAAATTTCCTAAAATCCTAGAAATTACTTTCCTTACCTGTAAAAGAAATTAAAAAAAAAAAAAAATCCAGCTCACGAAATCCATACCCCTTCCCAGATGAAATGAAACAACATATATCTGTGATGAAGAATGACCAACCTTTAGTATTCACTCAATGGAAAATAGCTAATATTAGCTTTGATAGTCTCCCCTATGAACAAACAAACAAACAAAAAACAAACAAAAGCAAAACATATTTCGGCGCCTGCGTGGCTCAGTTGGTTAAGCAACTGACTGTTGGTTTCTGCTCAGACCTGCGTTGGGCTCTATGCTAACAGGGCAGCGCCTGCTTGGGATTTTCTCTCTCTCTCTCTGCCCCTCTCCTGCTCATGCCCATGCGATCTCTCTCTCTCTCTGTCTCAAAATAAATAAATAAACTTAAAAAATATACTTAAAACATCAGGCAAGCATTATGTTGAAGCCCCAGATTTTATCAAATATCCTTTGGAAGTAGGAAATAGAAGGGAATCAGAAATTGACAAATCCCCTTCTGTTTATTATGAATGAAAATAGAACTAGATCAATTTGTTAGTGAAGAGAACATATAAAAGGCTCACTTCTAAGAGTGTGGTCCCCAAAAAAGAAAAGTGTGGCCCTCAGTATTGGTTATTTAGATGACAAAGTGTGTTGCCTTTCATAATTCTGCTTCAAAATCCTATTATATTTTGTTTGAAGGTGTTTTAAAAGCAACTGTTTCTGGTGACCTTCAAGCTAAAAACAAGATTCCTTTATAAAAAAAAAAAAAGTGTTCTGTATTACAGAGCAAATGTATCAGAAGTAATCTTTTGAGTTAGGGCTACAAGAAGATACATAGATAGTTATCCTGACCGTCGCATTTAAAATGGTCCAGAATGTCTGGCAAGTAGAAGCTTCTAGTGAATATGTATGAGGAAAGAAATGTAAAGACTTGAATTTTTTCCCAGAGAACATATTGAGAGTATTTGAGGGAGTGGGGAGGAAGACCTTTCCTAAGCTTATAAAAAAAGTTGTCATAAATACACATTTTGGTTGAGTGGCAACACAGATTGTACTTGTTTAGAAATCTATGAAGAAGGAATTTAATGGCAAGAGGAACCAAACCTGACTCACCAAAAATTTTGGTTGATTTCAGCACAGGATCAAACAGATGAAAGGATAAAGAACTAGGAAGACTCTCTAACACACGACAGACACATTTATGTGTGACTATGACAGTGGGGCTGCTCTTCAACTGTAAAGATGTCAGCCAGGATTGGACTGGGTGAAGAGAGAAAAAAAAAAAGAGTAACTTATTAGACCTTTTAGTACCAATCTGTTCCAAGGAACTGAAGTATCCATGATATAACAAGAAAAATTTTGAACTAAAATGTTTTAAAATCCCTGATTGTTTCAAAGATAACATTGGAATCCAGCCTATTAATTAATGTAAATTTATATTAGAGATTGAAGTGTGTCATCTGATGTGGAAAGGTGAAAGGAAGGGCAATAGACCATTAGTTTTCTAGCAGCCAGTGTCCTGGGTTTAATATAGATTGCTGAAGAAAATAAGCAGGAGCTTTGTGGGTTATTCAAAGGCCCAAACTTTGGAAGGAAAGTTTTTAAAAAGTTGTACACTTGAAAGTAGAAACAAGAAAATGGACATACTTAAACCCCCAAGGTCAGCAAGAGATCAATGGTAGACATTTTTCAATCTAACTAAGGGGTGTAATTCATAGGAATACTCTCACACTATGTCAACAATATAAATGAGAGAAAAATATGGTTAGAAGAATGTGATGAACAGATTTTACGACTCCAGCTGCTGGTGTGCTTGCCCTTGTATTATCCTCTCCCGATTGTGAGGGAAACCTGTGACTTGCTTCTAACAATAGAATATGGCAAAGGTGATAAGATGTCACTCCTCTGATTAAGTCATGCTATATAAAACTTCGTCTTGCTAGCCAACTTTCTCTCCTTCCTGACTTTGAGGAAGCAAACTTATATGAGTTGTATGGTCATAAGGAAATTAATTCTGCCAATGACCAAGCGATCTTGGAAGTGCTTCTTTGCCCATCGGTCGTCCAAATGAGAACCCAGTCTTGGCTGACATCTTGATTGCACCCTTGCCGAGGACCCAACTAAGTTGTGTCCAGATTCCTGACCCAAAGAATCTCTGAAATAATAAATGTATACTACTGTTTTAACTCACCAAGTCTGTAATGATTTGTTACCCAGCACAGAGGACTAATACAAGTAAAACCATTAATCTTCACAGATTATGAATATGTTACTGAAGGTGGATATTTCTTTAGAATATTGATAGGCTTATGGATCATAAATACCTTTCTAGGTGCTTTAATAGCCCTGGGGTACACCTTACGCTGATGGGGCTTATTTAATGCCAAGTAACTATATGAAGTTAGGCTCAAGCTCCAAATCCAAAATAACGAAGAATAAAAGGGAAAAACTTATCCGACTGGTTATCCAAAAAAACTTAATGTTTTCACCATTTGATCTTCTGTTGTTTCTTTTATTTTTGTTTGTTTGTTTATGTTTGTTTGTTTGTTTATTTACTTATTATTTATTTTGAGGCAGGGCAGAGAGAAAGAGAAACAGAATCCCAAGCAGACTCCATGCTGTCAGCATAGAGCCCAACAGGGGCTCGAACTCATGAACCGTGAAATCATGACCTGAGCTGAGATCAAGAGTCAGAGGCTCAACTGACTGAGCCACACAGGTACCCCTAATTTATATATTTTTTAATTATGGCAAAATAAAATTCACCATAACAACTTTTGAGTGTTCAGTTCAGTAGTGTAAAGTACATTCATATTGCTGTGCAACTGGTTTTCAAAACTTAAACTCTGTAATTAGTAGACAGTAGCTCCCCACTCTTCCTTCCTCTCAGACTCCAGTAACTACCATTCTACTTTCTGTCTGTAAATTTGACTACCCTAGGTACCATAGATAGGCGGAATCATACAGTATTTGTCTTTTTGTTATAAGCTTATTTCACTTAGCATAATGCCCTCAGGATTCTCATATGTTGTAGTATATGGCAGGATTTTTTTTTTTTCCTTTTTAAGGCTGGCAATATTCCATTGTTTGTATATGTCACATTTGTTGATCCATTTATCCTTTGATGGACATGGGAGTTGCTTCTACCTTTCTTAATGACTCATATTTCTTAAGAGTCATATTTCTTAATGACTCTTCTTTTAACACTTTTGTGTGTATACCCAAGAGTGGAATTGCTGAATCACATAGTAATTCTAGCTTTAACTCTTTGAGGAACTGCCATACTGTTATCCATAGCTGCTGTATTATTTGACATTTCTACTAACAGTCCATAAAGAAGGCTCCAATATTTGCACAACCTCACCAACACCTTTTTATTTTCTGTTTTTTGTTTGTTTGGTTTTTTGTTTGTTTTTATGGTTACCATCATAATGGGTGTAAAATAGTATCTCATTATGGTTTGGATTTCTATTTTCCTAATGATCAGTGATACCGAGCATCTTTCCATTTGCTTGTTGGCCATTTGTGTATCTTCTTTGGAGAAATGTCTATTCACGTCCTTTGCTGATTTTTAATTGAGTTGTTTGTTTCATTGTTGAATGGTAGGACTTTTTAAAATATTAACCCCTTATCAGATATATGATTTACAGATCATTTGTTCCATTCTGTAAGTTGCTTTTTCACTCCAATGATTGTGTCCTTTAACGCACAACAGTTTTTATATTTGATGTAGTCTAGTTTATCTATTTTTTTCCTTCTGTTTCTTGCATGCTCACTCGCTCTCGCTCTCTCTCTCTCTCTCTCTCTTTCTCTCTCTTTTAAATTCATACTGGTATTCCTGAGTGCTATAGTCCCAGATTCAAAGTGAAACTAAGTTTCATGCTAAGGTAGATCTGTAATTTATGAAAAGAGAAATAATTTTGTTGCTGAGTTTAGGGAGAGAGAGAGACAGAAGAAACCTAGGAGTCAAGATAGCAAGACCAAGAAAGAAAAAACATGTTTATGTCTCAAAAAAGAATAGCCATTCAATTCTCTTTCTAGGTTTGCTTATTTATATGAGTTCAAAATGTCTGTTAAAATACACACCTAAAGCCCTTTTACTTTCTCTATTTTATCAAGTGTAAAAGCCTGATTTTTCAGGACCATCCTCCTATCGTTTGTATTTAATGATCCATGGGTCATTAATGAAGCATGAGATAGAATCATAACTCCCACCCTATTCTGTTCAATTTTATGAGATAGTTGAGGCTTTCCAAGATGCAGTTTTATTGAGGGAGCAAATCTTGATACAGAATTTAACTAATTTCAATCTCCAAATTCTTCTTTCTATTCTGAGATATGGCTAGGCCTATCAGTTGTCAAGAACATGCACTCTCATTACTTTCTTAGTTGATTTAAAGGTGATTTCACGTAGAGAAGCCAAATTATTCAGGAAAAAGAGTTATGGAAGTTGTCTGATCCATTTACCTGGCACCTTACAGGAGGCTCTCTACAGCCTTCATCATCCTCACTATTACCATCATGATTACACAATGGGATAGAATGGAATATGTTCTTCAGATGGAGGCACAAGCCCCATGCTTTCTGCCTTTCAGGGATAACTGTCTAACGTTTTTAGCCAATGCACTGCTTAAACCCTGTCAGAGCTCAGTGAAGGAAGATGGGTCTGAATGCATAGTTCTTTGGAAGCAGAAGGCACCCCACCTCATTAATGGGCTCATCTGTAGCTGGGCTATGGGAGCATCTTTCCCCATCTTTGGAAACACCATGCAAAACAAAACAAGACAAGACAAAACAAAACAAAACAAAACTTCCTAAATATAATGGACCATGTGGCCAGTTTTCAGCACTGATATTGACTACTGCATAGAGAGGTATCATAAGTGATTTCACTGGTGAGAAGAAAAGTAACTGAGTGTTGAGCAAACAACTAACTAGAAAGTTTATCTTAGAATTGGTTTTATGTTTATCATACAGACCATAACTACTCTCTGTACAAGTTGCCCTATCAGGAATAGAGAGGAAGCTAATGTTACTCAGAAACATTTGTGAATTAAAACCAGCACACTAGAATCTAAGATAACAGACCCTTGCTTGGCGACCTCGAGTAATTCTTTCTCTGGGTCTCTGTTCCCTCACCTGTAAAACTGATGCTACATAAAATGAGTTAATTTCCCCAGTTTTAATCTGTCCTTGAATTTCATTCAAAATCAATGAAGTATATGGGAAAAGCAGGTGAATGGGTGTGGACATGATTACATGACATTGTATACCTCAAAATGGGTTTTATCTTATCTATAATCCAAAGCAAAGTATAAGTAAAGGGGTTAATTACAGCATCTGACACAGTAAATGTGGTGTACTTAAATGTAGATGTGAGAGTACTGCGGAAGGTAAGCTCCTCATAGTGAATTTACCAAGCCCACATTTTATATATGGCAAATTTCTTGTGGATATTTAAGGTCTTAACATAAGAAACACTCATAGCAAAACTATTAATATTACAAGAACTCTTTCCTCTTGTGTAGTTTATTTTTGTTGTAATTAAATCTGCTACTCACTTATTACTTGTGCTAAATGTATAGGCTCCACTTCTTTCAGAGTCTTTAACAACTGTCTTTACTATTGCAGCAAAATATTTGAATGAAAAGGTGTGATTTGTGAGTGCTCGATTTAGGGATGGGGTGAGAGACGGATTGACGTAATGGACTATGTTGTTACAATAGACACTTGCCCTGGTTTAATGGATAATCATTTCTTGAGAAGAATTAAATATATTCACGTAGGAGTCATAACTTTTGAAAGCCGGGAATACAGACCTACAGAGAAGTGAGTCCATGGGATCTCATTCTTCTATAGTCATACTGGCGAACAGTGTGTGGACCAAGCATGATAAGAAATGATGGTGAAATCTTCCCTTTCCCTCTACCTGTTCTTATTCTCTGGCTTTTCTTTTCTCTTCTGTGGTGTGCCCAGCAATTCAACAAACAATTATGGATGACAAACTGTTACACTAGTTATGTCGTAAGTAGCTAAGGAGTATGCTGGCAGAGACATTCAACACTCATAATTTTTCACTCAATCTTCATGTGCAGTATTACATTAATGTATTTCAGAATTACAGAGACATTAATAAGGTACATAATTATGGTGGCAATTTTCTGCAATATTATAATGTCATATAAATGTTAGGATTGCTTTTCTAGAAGAGAAAAGATAAAAGTTTCTTTTATTCTGAACTTAATCATCAGTGAATGAGTTACCCTAGTTGCCTTCCTAAAAGACTACCTATGGAATTTAGCTAGAAAACACTCCTATAACAGCAAACTTTGCAACATAAAGTTATTTGGTTTTAAAATACCCTTCTTGAAAACAAGAGGAATTATTCAAGAGATTTGCAGCAATTCTGGATGAAAACAGGAGAGAACATAAATCTGGATGTATCGTGCTTTGCTTTGTATTATAAACTTGTAAATGGAAGGTCAAGGATTTATTATTTTAAATGAATTCAAGTAGGGAGGGATATTATGGCCTTATTTATCTTTTAAGTCCAGATTACCATACGTTAAGTTTTATTAAAATAGAACATATCTGTATAAGATCTAAATGGAAAATTGAGATGAGTTTATGTTTAGCATTGATGAATTATTTTATACCTATATATATATATATATATATATATATATATATATATATATATATATAGGTATTTATACCTAGCATCTATTTTGTTCAAAATATAGTAGATCTTATTGCAGGAACAAATAACCACTATTCTATTGATGTCAATCAAACAAACAAACAAACAAACAAAAATGGCTTATTCCCAGTACAAGTTACATGTTGGTAATAGGATGACTAGGACCTCTGTTCATTATCATATCAACTTACCACTGGGACCCAAGCTGATGAAACAGCTATACCGTGCCAGACGCTGATGGAACAGAAAGACGTTGTGTTGAGAGGTATACCCTGTCTCTCAAAACTTCCACCCTAAAGTGACACACGTCACTGTGACACACATTTCATTGGTCAATGCAAATTACCTGATATGAATTTGAGTTTGTTGATGAAAAATACAGTAAACCTAATTTGCTATCTACATGTTTAGGCCTGCTTTCCCATCCCAAAGTTAAATAATATATAAAAAGAGCAGAAATCATTTTATTACTTATTCTAGAAAATAGTTGTCCCTGAGAGATATGAGTACCAGTCAAATAACAGAATTTCTTGATCAAAACTAACATCTGACCAGCAACACTGGCTTCATTCCCTTCATTTTGTTGTGTTCACCAATCCAAAGCTATTATGTCATATACTCTTCCTGACCTCAACTTCATTCCCATTTTGCAAGACCACTTTAAAATCACTCAGCTCAGGCCCCAGAATCCTATAAATACTCTCCACTGACTTCCCCCTTCTGACACAATATTAAGATTCTCAAAGCAGTGTTTTCCTTATACAGCCAGTTAAGGAAACTTTGCTTTGCTTGATCTTTTTGAAGAGTAAGCATTTTACATAAGCCTACCCTACACCTGGAAGGAGACAGGAAACCAAATATTACTGAATAGCACTAACGGCAATCACAGCATTTAAATGTCAGGTGGTGAGATAGGTATTTGAGATACAGAGTTGACTAAGGCCCAGGCTTCATAACAATGTAGTTGTTTCATAATGTTTCCGGAATGAATGAATGGAGTATAGGAAGGGAGACAAGCATATATTAATCTTTTAATACATTAGGAGTAAAATGATAATAAATAGAGTTAGAAAAATAATAAAGGCATATAGAAACTCACTACTATGTAACTTACTGTTGCAACTGGGTTTAATTTTTTCTGATTTGCTTATTTCCCAGATATGGGATGGAGAGTACCCCACAGAGAGATTGACAGTTTCTCCTTGACATAGTCCCAAACAAATCACTTCGTAAGAATTGAAGAATTTAGTAGGAAAACCTAGTCTAGAAGAGAATAATGTATTTGACAGTTTTTCAAATTTCAGTTTCTCCCATACTTATAAGCCCATTAAGACATGTTACCTTCAAACACTTGATACAGTATAGAAGTACAATAAAGATTTTTTAAATGAATGAATGATTGTCAACTCCATTCATTCTGGCGCCACACGTTGTGCTCACTATATGCAAAACTGTGCTGGTGTTAGAGACCCAAAGGTGAATAGCATACAGGCATTCAGAGCATGTTTGTAAAAAGAGGAAAGTCTGAATCAGAGGAAAGACCACAATAGCTGGGTCTTCTCATAACCCTAAGAGACTCACTAAGCATATTCCCTAAGGAAATAATTCTATGACAAGCAACAAGATATAGTAGAAAGAGTTCTGAACTTAGAGTGTGTTTACAATGCCAGCTCTCACTCTGATCCTCTGTGAATTTTGGCAAGTCCCTATGCGCCTCAACCTTGGTTTCCTAGCCAACAAGATGAAAGATGCCGTATTTACATTATAAATGTGGAATGAGAATACACATAGGTAATACTTGGAAAATAGCTTAGCCACATCTGCATTTAAACCTGGAAAAGTGTTTTGTGCCCCCCTTTCCCACCTCTTCATCTCTTGTTTGTGGTCTTTGCCTATCCTCTGGCATTTTCTATCCTGCAGGGAATTATAATCCTATATTGATTTGTTGTCTACTTCTCTTTGCAACTTCTCTGTGGTGAAGACCATTTTATTCATCGTCACTTGCCACATATTCAGTACATAGCTTGATATATAGTAGGTTGTCAATAAATGTTTGAAAAATGCAAGAATATATATAAGTATACAGATACGTTAATGAGCAAATTAATAAATGAATGAGCTGTGGAATTAATAATTGTCAACAAATTTTCCTGTTAAATCATTAAAGTAGGAGGGTCACTGGCTCCCCTCATCTGTGAAATTTTTTAGGAGGCAAAGATATAACTGATGTACAGCAAAGGATGAAAATCCACACTCTGTAGCTGTTTTCCCAAGTTTCCTTAATGATAAGAATTACTTGGGTGTTTGTTAAACATACAGTTTCCCAGATCTTTGCCTTGAAGGTTATCATTTTTTCAGCCTGGAATATCATTAAAGAAGTCGTATATCTAACAGGCATTCCTAGGCAATGCGTAACTTCATGGAAGTTTGGTAAATATTGATCTAGATGAGAGGTAGTAACAGTTATGGCAAAACTTATGTAGCACATAATAGGTTAAATTCATTTTCTCTGTGAATTTCCGTCATTAATTCATAGATATTGATTAATTTAATCAATGCTAACAAGACATTATTACTACTTCTAGTGTACAGATGAATAAAACTAGTGTACTGAGAGGTTCAGTAACTGACCCCAGTCACGGAGCTGTACATGGACTAACTGGAATGTGAAAATTGGCAATCTGAATTCTGAGTCTGTCCTCTTAATTATTCTTAATTTTTTTCCTCCCTAGCCATGAAAACCTCAATATACGCATTTTAAAATATGTTATTTTAACTACTGCTGAGAGCAAGTGATGCTCACAAAAATCCATTAAGAGAGTTTCCAGAGTAAGCACCACCTTAGGGTTTGGATTTTGTAGTGCAGATGAAAGGACACCATGTAGTTACCAGGCATTTGGGAAAGCTACTGTATTAGGGTTCTATCACTGCTGTAACAAATTGCCTCAAACTCAGTGGCTAAAAAGCATAGGAAAAGCTCTGACAGTTTTGGAGATCCTAATTCCAAAATGAGTCTTACGACACTATAGTCAGGGTGGCCACAGGGCTACTTCCTTCTGGAGGCTGTAGGGGAGAACCCATTTCTTGCCTCTTCCAGTTTCTAGAGGCTGCTAGCATAACTTGTCTTGTGGCTGCTGCACTTAAATCCCTAATTCCTTTGTCACGTTGCTTTCTCCTCTTTTGTTCCTCCTCCTTCCCTCTTATAAGAACACTTGGGATTATGTTGGATCAATCTAGACAATCTAGGATGATCTCCTCCTTTCAAAATCCTTCTGAAATCACTTCTGCAAAGTCTCTTTTGCCAGGTTAGGTGACATATTCACAGGCTCTGGGACTTGAATATCTTTGGTGGCCAGAGGCTACCACCAAAAGAAAGGAATGAAGGAAAGAAGGATTGAAGGAAGGAAGGAAGGAAGGAAGGAAGGAAGCAAAAGAAAGAAAGAAAGAGAGAAAGAATGAAAAAGAAAGTTTCTCAATCTAGATGTCACTCAGCCTCCTGCTGCACTCAGCCAAAACAATGTGGTTGAGTGATATCCTTTCAAATGTTTTTGCTAGAATACATGAGGGAATAAAAAAGCAGTTTTCTATCTGATCAAGGAACCCTGTAAATGCCCACGAAGAACGTTAACACCCAACTAACACCAGTCAGCAATCCTTTTTTTCTTTCTTACACGGTTCTGTTATCTCAAGATTAAATTATCTAGGAACTGGGTACTCAATGCTGAATCAAACTAATTTTGGAAGCCTAAATCAAACTAATCAAATGAAATTTCAGATCTAAATCAAACTAATTTTCATATTTCAGAAGAGTCCACTTGGATTTACCTACAAACTGAGAACAAATCACCCAAAATTTGAAGTCCTAAGAAATTTACTTAGAGAGGTTTTATAGGTGCAAATCAGGCCCAGTTGAAAGATCCTACCTTCTGAGACAGAAGTGTTTGTATAACAGAGAAAGTTCTGTAGAGGGCTGCCCTGTGTCTTAATGATGAGTGTTCCTCTCCTGTTGAAAATTCTGCAACAAGTTTCAGGAAAAGACTGAATCATTTGCTGAAGGTCACAAAGGACTAACATCTGTAATAATTTGCAGGTCTCTCTGAGATAATGGGGAAAAAGATGTAGAAAGAAACAGTTTCATTTCAAATGATCTCAGTGATATTGATCAAGTTGCAAGCATGCCAAAAAGAAACATGTTTTCTTATCAATTCCTAAATTGCTTCTCTCATTTTTGCAAATTTAAGTTAATGCACTAACAAAAAGTTTCCTTAAAGTAGAAATAGATATGAAGGGGCTGACCAGATGCAGACTGCTAAATAGCGTTCATCTTTGGACTCATTTTTCTAGCTTTGTTCAGGTTTTATGCAGCCAAGAAGAAAGTGTTGAATTTTTCTATCACAAAGATACATTAAGAGTATTTCCAGAATAAGCACCACTTTAGGTTTCGAATTTTGCAATGCATGATGGGACAGCACTGAACATCCTCTGGATGACTTGTGAGCAGTGAAATTAAGTTGTTTGCAAAGATGTCTTTTGGATCAAGGCAAATGAAGTGATCTGAAACTAATGGAAGCTTGGCTTAGGTCCTGGAACATTACTCTGAATAGCTTAGAGGCATCACTTCAAGCAAATCACTTAATATTTTGTACTTGAATCTCTCCATTTGTGTAAGACTGATACCATATACCTGCTATGTCTTCACTTTCCAAGAATACTTTAGACACTTGTAAGATTTCTTCCAGTGTTTAAGGTATTCCAAAAGAAAATTGAGCATATAGGAAAAAAGTGTAATCTCTTCATGTCATCTCCAATATAAATTAAAAATATTTTACCTTTATGTTGACTAACATCTTTCTGAGGTATTTGTATTAAAGAATTATCAGGAAGATAGAACATGCCATAGTCAAAATACAAAGATGTTCTTTTCGGTATTATATGTAATAAATACACAAAAGCAATCAAATTGTTCAACTATTGACATTTGATTAAACAAATAATAAAAATGTGTTTAATAGAAATTTCATTTGAAGGGCACCTGGGTGGCTCAGTCAGTGGGTTCCAGCCTCCCATTGGGCTCTGTGCTGATAGCTTGGAGCCTGGAGCCTGCTTGGGATTGATTCTGTGTCTCCCTATCTCTGCCCCTCCCCCACTTGCGCTCTGTCTCTCTCTCAAAAATAAGCATTTAAAAAATTGTTTTTAAAGAAACATCATTTGATGCCACGTTTATTATAAGTAATGATAATGAAATCTGTGTGGCATCCTCAAAATTACGTAATATCACATGAAGTAAAAATGAACCCTTTTTACTAATATCCAAATTATGTTTTCCATATGGTTGAATACTGGATGAGAGATGTAGAATTCAAAATGAGTGATGTGCTTGGATAGAGGTCTAAGTGGTATGTATTTATTCATGTTTATCACATTTCTTAAATATCCTATGATGTTATCCTATAATGTTATTTAAATTAAGGTTTTGAAAGGAAAGAATTGAAGACTTAGGGGGGAACATGCCGGGATGTTTCCCAAATTTTGGCTCTTGCTGTCCTGTTTTTTTCTCTTTTCCATTCCCTAGACTCAGCCAATACCACCGTCTGCACTGGAAACTTCTCTGTAGCTCACGGGACTGTTTAAGGTTTATCATTCACAGCATTCTGATAGTGAAACAGCTCTATAGAGGCCTGCAGGCTCTGTCTAGCTGTCTCCTTTCCTGGCTGCCCTTGGGTCATCCACACCACTGGCTGTAAAATGCCAAAAAGAAAATTAATGGAGCATCCGCCTATATACCCTGATTCCTTCCTAAGGGAGCCTGCCTCTGGAGAGCCACTAAAAGGGCAGGAAATATGTACAGAAATCTCATGGGGATGGAAAGACATGAAGACAGCTGGTGGATTTGGCAAACCCACATCCCTGCAAAGGCCTGTCATTCAGAAATAACATGACCCTATTCTCTATGAATATGTATTTTATCAGACCAAAAGCGGAGGGACCCTCTCACTCTGTGAATGCAGCTATTAAAAAAAAAAAAATGAATCAGACGTTATGCTCAGAACTATGTATGCATGATCTCATTGAAATCTCACGACTACCCAAGAGACAAAAAACATAACTCACATTTAGCTGGGAGGAAAATGGAGACCTAAAGGAGCTAATGATTTTCCCAGTAGCACAGTCTTATTTGAAAGTGTCTCAAGTGTCTACAATTTCAATCAGTCTCAGAAGACAGTATAACCAGAGAATGCAGAGAATACAGCAAAACAAAACAAAGCAAGTTTTCCTCCATATCAGGAGATCCATCCACATCGCACCACTGGAACAATAATGGAAGTGAATCAGTGGTCCAGGACCTTCACAGTGGCTCTTTCTGTCTGTCCATTTGATATCCTTCAAGAATCCACATTTTCCTGACTAGCGGATGTTGACTTCTCATGTTGCTTCTTCGGACACCTCAAATGACATTGCTGAGGTGAGAGAAAGCATATGACGTGTAAGACCTCACCTCTGGATACTTTAGTGTGTGATATTGTGTCTTGGAATATGTGTGAGCAGTAAATGTTCACAATGGTGAGTTTAGTCTGTAACCTAGGATCCTATATGTAGTCTTGGTTTTCACGTGCCTTCTCAAGGGCACATGTAGTTCATTCTTGTTTCACATCCTGGATATTCGTTTTCTTTGAACATCTCTTATCATGTAGGCCAGACTACTCTGGTGAGGTGGGAGAGTTTAGGTAGCAGCTAAATACACCAGGCATGGTTCTGGACACATTTTTTCAGTCTTTACAACTTGCCTTCCAGATGGATAATGTTATTCCCATTTGTACCTTTGAGAAGACTCAGATGTAGTAATTTTCCCAACAAGATCATGCTATTAGTAAATCGGTAGAGGCAGGATTTTGCAGTAGAGATCTAAATTCTTTTACAAATGCACCAGTATTCCTCATATCCCCAAATATCTCATGCACAGTAATCTTGCCCAGATCTGATTTCCCTTGCTGGCCTTGACGTGGTGCATGGGTTCTCAGTTGTAAGCAACAGAAACCAACTCTGATCAATTAAATTTATTTTAAAGGACATTACATAACTCAAAGAATCACTAGCGGGGCTTCAGGCCGAGACATGGAAAAACCATTGGAACAAGAAACACTCTTCTAAGACCACAGCCATAATCATGCCACAGAACTCATCCCATGAAGAGAGCATTGCTGCCACCATTAGCCATGTGATGCCGCAGTTTGTACATCCACATTACCACTGGCATCAGCTACTAAACACCATTACCACCTTTGCCCATGGTCACTTCTGCCCTGGAAACTTGTGTTGTCTCTTCTACCACAGACTGCACAGACATGGGTTCTTCAATGCCTCTGTTTCTTTGCCTGACATTTCCTAATTCAAAGTTAAAGTGGGGTTGGGATGTCTGATTAGTTGAGCCTATGTCCCATACCTACACTCTAGCACAAGTGGTACTGTAATAGTGAGTGTCTGATATTCTCAGCTTCTATCATTATGCATAGACTGTCACTGCCTTTCACCAAATCTCAAAAATGCTGTTATTATCAGCTCTCCCACCGTCCCTGATAAATGTCAACTTCACATCTGAGTTTCTGTTTCTCATTTTTTTTTTTTTGGCCTCATAATTTAAAAGCTTCCTGTTAAAATATAAAGAGGATCACCTAAAGAGGATAATACATTGCTATCAACAGAGTGGGTCCTTAGATCCTTCTGGTTTAGATGATTATCTCAAGTTGAAATCAAAATTCTAAAGAGATGGGATATTAAAAAGAACCATATTAATTTAGGTTCAAGGGTAGGAAAAGAGTACAGGAAGAGAAGAATTAATAGAGGTAGAATAGAAGGTAATAGAATTAATAGAAGGTAAAAAATAGAACTGAAGGTAAAACTGTTACTGTTTTTGTTGTTCAGTTGTTTGTTTTGCAGACATAGAATAAAAAGATGGACAAGTGACTGCAAATAGAAAGTCACCTAAACTACAAATGGGCATTCATTTATTCCTTCATTCATTCCTTAATCATTCATTTATTCTGTTTATTATTATTATTAATATTATTATTATTCAAGTTAGTAAATACATAGTGTAGTCTTGGCTTCAGGAGTAGAACCCAGTGATTCATCTCCTACATATGACACCCAGTGCTCATCTCCAAAAGTGCCCTTTTTAATGCCCATTACTCATTTAGCCCATCCCCCCACCCGCCTCCCCTCCAGCAATCTCAGTTTGTTCTCTGTATTTAAGAGTCTCTAATGGTTTACCTCCCTCTCTGTCTTTATCTTATTTTTCCTTCCCTTCCCCTATAGTCATCTGTTGAGTTTCTCAAATTCCACATGTGGGTGAAATCATATGATATCTGTCTTTCTCCGACTGACTTATTTATATACACTCTAGTTCCATCCATGTTGTTGCAAATGGCAAGATTTCATTCCTTTTGATCATCGAGTAATACTCCATTGTATATACATACCACATCTTCTTTGTCCATTCTTCAGTTGATGGACATTCGAGCTCTTTCCATAATTTGGCTATTGTTGACAGCACCGCTATAAACATTGGGGTGCACATGCTCCTCCAAATCAGCATCTTTGTATCCTTGAATAAATACCTAGCATTGTAATTGTTGGGTCATAGGGTAGTTCTGTTTTTAATTTTTTGAGAACCTCCATACTGTTTTCCAGAGTGGCTGCACCCGTTTGCATTCCCACCAACAGTGCAAAAAGTTTCCTCCTTCTCCACATCCTCACTAACATCTGTTGTTTCCTGAGTTGTTAATTTTCGCCATTCGATCGGTGTGAGTCTAACCAATATTTTTGCGTGACCATGCTGCCAGGCACAGCGCTAAGAACTGGGGATACAAAACCTGTGTAGACCCTACTCGCTTCTTTCCTGGTCGTTTCTTCATGGATAAGTTGCTCAATACTCACAGGTACCTCCCTGTCAGGGGCTAATTCTCAGGACACCAAACTTGTTCATTCTCTTCTAAAATATCTACCTGGCATGAAATGAAACTAAACTGCACTGGTCCAGTCTGTGTTTCATATTTTGAAATCATAATTTGAGCCATAAGTTCTGCTCCTTTCAAATGACTGCTGTCCCAGGGATCCTCATAGCAGCCTTGAGTTTGGGAGGACGCAGATCCTTTCCTGGCTGTCACTGGCTTGTTTAAGTGACCCAGAGCAAATGAGTTAAGCATCTGTGGGACTCGGTTTCTTCATCTCTGAAAGTCGGATAAAAATACCAGCCACCTGTTGTGAAGATCAGGGAACTAATATGTCTCAGAAGCTTTCGAATCTCTGGCGCTAAGCTTTTTGCTATCTGCGTATTAAGAACAAAGACCAGTCCTCATTGCTGTCACACAAATGCTGCATTCAGAGGAATAAAAAAAAATACAATATTTGAGTTCTACAGGCCTTGAAGGTTATTATGTGTTCGTTTGAATTTCAAACCATTTTTCTCTGTTGTACTCTTGGCACTGCCATTTTTGAAGCACAGCGCTTCATTTGCATAGTAATGACGAAGTTTAACAAATAGCATTAATGCCTGAAAGAAAGAGGTACACTCCATTTAAACTACTGACAGTATTACATTACACATTTTTAACCGCAATTTCAAAAAAAAAAAAAAAAGGAAAGCTATTCCATCCTAATGCGCTGTAACGATTCCCAGAGCTCAGCAATATTTGTGCTTTAAGAAGGTAAAATCTTTTCCTGTGCTCTTTAGTGACTTCTAAAACCCTATTCATAAATACTGATGAGGCACTATGTCACCATAGGACACAGTGCTATCGGTACAACTCCCTACTCACAGCCAAATTGGAAATGTTAGTATAGTAAATTAGGCCAAACGTCTTGGTTGTACTGTCCATGAAAGATCATCTTTAATAAATAGATGCTAATGTAGCACTTGGATCACTTTTAGCTGTAAATGTCAACCCTTGGTCTTGGTTCCAGGAAGTTAAAAAAAAAAAAAAAAAAAAGACGTTCAAGGAATGTGTGCTATTTAAATGCGAAAAGAATAATAAAGAGCAAACATGAAATATCAGTCGTTTCTTAAAATAATGGTGAATTTGAGCAGAAGCACACTGCTGAGTAGTAGTTTAAAGGAAAGGAAGGGGGGCGGAAAAAGGAAGACAAGGTCTTTTTCTTCCCACTTATGTCTCTGTACTATCGGTTTCGCTTTGTTTCTGTCTAGCCCGGTTCCTTTGTGCATTCTATGCTATGTATTTTTAACTAGTTTCCTTTTCTCAAATGTTTGTCCGTACTTCCTCTGAACAAACTTCGTTCCTCCAGAATAGCATCCTTGGTGAATGATGCCTGATTTACCATCCTACCACTCCATTCATATGCTTTTATATCAAGCCAGGGTGTGGGCACGCACAGGCGCGCACATACACATACACACCACAAAACTCAGGGCAAAGTGGACATAAAGAAATTTGCTTTAGAAAATATAGGTGGGCAAAGATAGTGGTTTTATCTTTGTATTTGGCCAGAGATAAAACAAGTTACATTTAATCATAAAACATACCTCTGAAGAACACATAAGAATTTCGAACAAAAAGAGACTATGTTCAACTTATGTGAAATAATATTGAGAAATTCAGCCTGGCTTGGTAACCTATCCAGACATCTTAATCCATCTTTTTACTGCCCGGGAAGTTTTCTGACTTGAGACAGTAGAGTATAATAACAGAGTAATCATTAATTCCTGATCTCCAGCCAAAAGTTAGCAACTAGTCAGACCTCTACAAGTCATTTAGATGTCTCAGGTCTCAGTTTCTTCCTCTGTAGAGCACCTATCTCATATATAGAGCACCTATCTCATAGATTCATCGCTCTCATAGACCACAAAGACTCAGTGCAGTTTCTGACGTATAAAGGGAGAGCAATGCACAAATACTATTAGCATCACTATTTCTAAATGGAGTTGCTTTGAATCTTAGTCTTAAGAGATTTGATATTTTATTCATAGCTTTAAGCTGAAACACTGAGCTCTTTTTGAGGATTGATCCCCGTCTTCATGAACAATTATGTCTTGTTTTTGGTTTATTCTTAGTCTTAATATTCTATACATATAATAGATGTCTTCGTTTTTGTGCTCTGTCACTGACTTATACTCTGAAAACTTCAGGAAAGTATTATATTTTTTGCAATGTTTCTTTGTTAAAACTTACTACTGTGGTAGGAGCTTCCATTGTAAAAATCATATTTTCATTTAGAATAAAATAATCTGTGTTATAATTTTATCCCTAGAGTCAAAATACCTGGTTTATCATGGGAATACATCTGTAAGAGACATTTAAAGCCTTGTTAAAGAAGCTCTTCTGATAGCCTTACCCTGAGTAAACTCCAAGAGGAGCCTGGTACAATCTGCATATAATAACTGTTTTAGTGATAGTTTTGTGATTTTTTGATCCCTTACTCTGTGAAGGCACTATCCTATGTCCTCCAAAAGACTTCTAATCTTTCCCACAGTCATTCAATACAACAGTTATATTCTTCTTTTAATATTAGTAAAGGAGAACTCCCTAAGGTTACATAACTCACAAGGTCACATAGTTATTATGAGTCATCACCTGGATTCAAACCTAGGCCTTTGTGTCTCAAATCCTATGCCTATTTCACTGCAATATTCTGTGTTCCAATATTAAAATTATAGACATGATTTGCTTGCTAATACTGACTATTCAGGTAGAACATATCTGTTAGTGTGAAAGAACCATAGTTCCTTTTTCGTAGGTAATTCAGAGGTTATTTCTAAATGCATAAAAAAATGTTGTCTTAGTGTCCTTGTAGGCAATACAAACCTGACAACAATGGGTTGACTGTTTCATGATTCAATTCCAAGAAATAACCATCTATATCCAGATAGATTCTCTAGGTGAATTGAGGTAAGGGATTCTAAAGAACTTCATAGGACATGGGGTTAAGTGAAGTCTGATACTATCTTGAGATATGGGTTCAGGACACGTAAGACAGCAATAGCCATGTAACCATGTTGACTAGAAGAATGTGTAACGTATTATAGGTCCTGAGTAGAAGCCATTGGATAGTATATGCCTGAACTTGTATAAGAATAGTTCAGAAACAAGCAAGTTAGCCATGGCAAGAGGCTGGATCAGTAGTATGGACAAATTCTATTCTTAGTAAGAAGATCAAGGACTTGATGTTACCAATACCGGTACCACGAGTACTGATACCAACGGTAGTATTGGGCTTTATGGTGGCTTAAATGGGAGGAATCGTTGGAAACTGAGTACTGTTGCAAATTCATTCCTCCTTTGGGGGAGGACAGGAGTTTCAAGTAGATAGCATTATATACGTTTCCCTAACGGGAAAGGTAAAGTTACATAAATGTTATAGGTTAAACATTAATTTGGAAATAGGATGCAGCAGGTTCTGAGCAAAAATCAGAAATAGGTAGCACAATCTGAAAATAACCTTTGTGAGTTTCAAAAGACCATTATAATACATAGAAGTATCATTTATGAGGGAATTAGATATTTTGAAAGGTGCTGTTACATAATATCAATATTATTTGTTTGATAAATTTCTGCAAACCCCTTAAATTGAATATTGCCACATCTTTAAAAGCAAGCGGTATCCAATGAGTGTTCATCCCACAAAAGGAAATGAATATTCCCATATGCTTACTAAGCACTTTTGATTGCTTAATTAATGTCATTTGTTCAAACTTTCATCATTCCTTTCTTTTAAGAACATAAATTTTATCTCATCTCCATCTCCATGGATTATGCTGACCAAATGGATTATGACATTCCTTTTAGTCCAGGGACAGGCTTGTGAAAGAATGGATTTATTTTCCATGCTAGAAGAGGAGGGTGTTATTTTCCCTTTAAATGTTGTTTCCTCCCTCCATGGATGAATCGCTCTCTCTCTCTTTCCTAAAGGACAGGGACAATGAATCACATTAATCAGAATATTATTGGCAGCTGTGTTGCAACACCAGGTGAATCAGCCTGAGTACAAAGCTGTTCCTAATGTGAACAAAGTATACAGCTGGAAAGAACTTGGGTCACAGATGACATCAATTGGTTAAGCCAATTTGCATCTATGTTTTCTGCTATTTAGAGCCAAAAAGATCCTAACTGATACACATGCTTTCTGCTATGTATTGAAGACTTTAGGAAAAAAAACAGAGTTTCAGTTCCCACAGAGCTTATAACTATAAGGAGCAAACACATATATACATTATTATATTCAAATAAAATAGTCACTATAGCATATGTATATCCTATGTATATATGTTGGATACATATATGTTCTCATATATAGTATATATAAAATAATCACACAAAATATTGGGACAAATAAAACAATGGGATAAATGTTAATGAAAATGTTTACCGTGCTCAGACAGTAAACACTGTCCTATCACAGTGCAGGTAGAGTATGAAAGGCACAACCAGACTACATGATCACACCGTGGTTTGCCCAATGTCAGACATGAAATGCACATTTAGTGGCTTCAGTAATCAATCGCAGCAGAGAATATGGAAACATGACCCCACAAACATGACCTCCCTGACACTCAAGAGTCTGAATAGGAGATTATCAAACAGAAAGATAAATTATTCCTCGTGGAGCTCTACTGTGAAATATAATAACAAGTACCTCTTTAAAAAATTTAATTTAAATTGTTTTTACGTTTCATTTTTACTTAAAAGTACCCTTGTTCCTGCAAAATGTGTATATATACACCATGAGTTACAGGAGCACTCTGGTTATGATTTTGTGTTGAGCTAGGAAGTAGTCATGGAAGTCTTCATAGAGTCATAAGTTTGGTGGTCAAGACAATATTTCACTATAATTTAGAAAATATTAGTCAATATTCATAAATATTTATTGAGCATTTACTATGTGGCAGACACTGTTCTCAGCTCTGGAGAAGCAGCACTGAACAAAAGGGAAAAAAAGTTTATTTCATAGGTGTCTCATATTTAGTAGGATTGAGAGAGTCAGATAATAAAAGAAATAAATTATATGATATGTGACAGCAATGAGTGCTATAGAGAAAAAATAAAGCCAAGTGAGATAAGGAGGGTTTAAATGCATGTGGGGAAGGGAGATTGTAAATTTAGATAGAGTGATCAAGGAAAGCTCAATGACAAATTGTTTTGAAAGGAAATCTATCTAAGAGCATTCTAGATGAAGAGCTTAGCAGTGCAAAGCCCTTGAAGCTGGACCATATCTTGTGTGTCCGAAGGACCGCAACATGGCCGTGAGCATCTGGAGAGAGTAAGCAAGAGAACCAGAGAAAAAGTAATGGCTCCCTAAAGGGAGTAAAGTCTCCAAGTCCTTTCTAAGTTCTTTGACTTTGACTTTGAAATGGGAAGCCGTGGGAGGTTTTGAGCTACAGTGAAGGTACCTAAGTTAGGCTTTAGTAGGATTTTGCAACAAAGCTAAGAATAGATGGTAGAATGTGGTATGTTTAGGAAGCAAGTTGTTCAGAGTGGCTAAGGATATTTGGTGAGTGTGATGCTGTGGGTGCAAGCTATGTAGGGACTAGATTATGATGGACCTTGCTCTCTTTGGTAATAATTTTGGACTTTTCTCTATATGATAGATTTTAAACACAGGAATAACACGTTAATGTTAATATTTCAGAAAGCATGGTTTTAGGGCAGTATTTCACTCTCTTGGAGGTAAATAAAAGTGAGGAAAAGGAAATAGTTAAGAGGCTCTGATTGTCGTGATTTGGTTTCGCTACAAATTAAGAAGATCTCATGTAACAGTGATTTAAAAGGAAGTTTAAACATTGTCTAAGGTTATCGAAATGGTTCCCTAGTTGACAAGGATCTAGACATTTTCTATTACTGTTGTTTTATCATCCTCAACACCGGGTATTTATGTTACAGTCCAAAATGGTTGTTCATTTCCATCTATCACGTATGTATTCTATCTGGCAAAAAGAAAGAAAAAAAAATGAGAAAAGCATGTGAACCTGCTTCCTTTAAGGACATATCATGAAATTTGCTCATGCCATTTCTATTTATGTCCTATTGGTCAGAATTTAGCCTCAAGATGGCCACATCTAGCTGTAAAAGAGATTAAGAAATGCAGTTATTATTCTGGGAAGTCATAATTCATGCTAAAATTCAGGATTCTTGTTGCTGAGACAGACAGGAAACCGGATAATATGCCAACGATCTGACTCTACAGCAGAGGCTACTGCAATAGTCCAGGTCAGAAGCGTTCAATGTCTGATCGCGGCTGTTCACTCTATAGACAGAGGATAGCAGTAGATTTAAGAGATGTTTAAAAGAGAAACCAACTAGACTTGGTGAATACCTGAATCGATGGATGATGAAGAGATACATCTAATCTAAGGTTTCTGGCTTAGAAATTGATTTTATGACTGGGTCATTAAGTGAGATAGGGATATCTGAAAAGGAACAGATGTGTGCAAACTATAAGTTTGGTTTCATCAGGCACTGTGTTTTAGATTCTTTATAAAAGTCAACATCTAACAGAAATCTTTATTTTTACATTGTATTTCTTTTTTTTTTTAAGAAGAATGTAAGCCACAGGACACTTATTCTTTAAAGTATAATGGTACTATTTGAATGGCTGAACTCATTTGCCCCTCAGCCCTGGAAATTGCTCTAGGAAACACATTTCTATTTACTTAAGAGCCACCTGTTATTTTATTTTGACCCTTCTGCCATTTGCTAGCATATAAGCACAGGTTGCTAACTTATTCTACCAGTTTTATTTTATTTTGGAGAGCAATAATGTTAATAAAATGTCTTAAAGCCTAGCCTCTTCTTTCACATCTTCTGCAGTAATTATCTATTCAGGAAGACTCACCTCTAGAAAGAAGCCTCTTTCTGAAATCAATACAAGAGCAAAAGCAAACAGTTGTGTAATAGCATTTCTGCCAGCCCTCTCTGTCCACAGAGATGCTTAAACCGTAAAATGCCAATTAGTTTTAGAGGGTTTAGGGTTTCACCCTTGTAAGTGGGAGCTTGTAGCATATAAATAGCTTGCTGAACCTGCTCTCCCTTTGCCCCTTGGCCTTCCCAGATTCAGTCTTCTCATAGACTTCATCCTGAAAACATGGAACATCCTAAGGAAAAACCTCGGGAAAAAACCCAAAAATGTAACCTGAATCAAAGTGGTTACAAACTACAAGGATATTACCGAGTCTGAGACAAATAATAAGACCAATGGTTGGTCTCATTAGATCTCCTCACCAGAGAATACAATGCTGCTAGTAATTACTACTACTGCCGTGAGTTGTTTGTTGTGACATGAACAGTCATTGCATTGAAGTATACGGACAGCAAATGCACACGTGGAAGAAGTTACACATCATTTGCCATAAGGAAACGGAAAAATTGCCGTAAGGAAAGGAGGTATCACTACACATCTATCATAATGGCTAAATTTAAAACTTGTGAGAGAACAAGCAGATAAGGATGGAGGGAAACTGAACCACTGACACGTTGCTGGTGTGGATGTAAATCACGCAGCCACCCTGGAAAGTTAGCCTGGCAATTTATTAAAAACGAAAACAAAAACAAAAACAGGCAGCTAATCTGCAAATGAGCACTTGCGCTCTTGGGCATTTCGCCCAAGGACATGAAAACTTGTTTTCACACAAAAACCTGTATGACAAAGTTTATAGCACTTGATTCATAATAGCCCCAAACTAGAAATAATCCACATGTCCTTCTACAGATGAATGATCAGTCCCTGGTACATCTATACCCATAAAAAGGAATAAACCATTGAGGTGGACATCAAGGTGGGTGATTCTTGAGGAAGTGATCGTGAGTGGAAAATCTAATGCCGAAAAGCTACATCCAGTATGACTTCATTTTAATAACCTTCTTGAAATGACAAAATAATAAAAATGGAAAACAGATTAGTTAACCCAGCATGAAGAGACAATGAAGAAAGTTGGTAGCGAGTATGGCTATAAAAGGGCAACATGAAGGATCCTTGCAGGGACAGTCGTATTTTGTATCCTGACTGTATTCATGTCGGTATCCTCACTGTGATAATGCACAATGGTTTTCGTAAGATTTTACCATTGGAGGAAACTGGGTGAAAGATAAATGGGATCTCTCCATGCTACTTCTTACAGCTGCACTTGAATCTATAATTATTTCAAAATAAAGTTTAATTTACAAATGGCATACTGTGAATTATATCAGCCCTGTTTTTGTGGCTTTCGTTCTCTTGATGCTTTCCTCTTAATGTCTCCCTTCTTGCCCCGTCCGCCTCTCTGTTTTTCTTAGACACATCCTGTGTCTGACCATTTCTTATATACGCCACAGGTTTTCTCAGTAAATCTTGGAGCACATGCTTTGTCTCAAGGCAGCCATAGTCAGGCAACTGCATTCCTGTCCTGAGTGCAATCACACGCCCAGAGTCTCTGGTACTTTTGTCCTGCCAGTGAAGCGCTACACTGGATGACGCAACCCTAAAATGTAGGGAAAAACTTTGAAAATGGAGTTGGGGACAGGGAGAAGGGGCAAAACGGATGAGATCTAGACAGAGACATTTTCTCACTCTTCTTGCTCAAGAAATGGCTATTCTGGCTATGTCTCTTATGGCTTATTGTACAACGGCAGCTGGTGTGGTAGGAATACCTTCCTGCTTTGTTTGTTTGCTATTCCCTCCTGCCTCACCTTCCTCTTTTCCTTCATTCCTACTGCTTTAGGATTGAAACTTTCTAAAAATATAGTTGCCGTCAATCCCTTAGTGTTTGTCTTCTGGGAGGTAAAACATTATTTTTTGTAGTTCCCATCCTCATAGACCAAGTATTTTCTTTGAACATTTAGACTAAGGCAGTCAGCCAATTCTTTATATTTGTTTAATTCTTTGGGTTTGTTCTTGCCATTGCTTGTGATAACAACCAGCTAATTCAGAAGCAACACAGCTAGTGGTCTAGAGCAAATTTTGAAGTCAAACAGACACTCTTGGCTGTGACATTTACCGCTTGTTTGCATCTTGAGCAAACTATTCAAATTTTAGGAGCATCTGTTTCATGCATAAATTGGTGATAATAATATCAATGTCACAAGATTTTTGTGAGGATTCAATAAATGATGTTTGGAAGTCCTTAGCAGACCACCCAACCTGTGATTAATATTAATGAACGTTCTAGCTTTTCACATGTTCTCAGCAGTGATTCTTATCAATTAGAGTGGGGCGACTTGCTCGGTTGGGGTCTTCTTGCTTCTCCAAACTATTTGCCCTGCCTATGAGTGTTTGTTTCAGGGCCATTTTCCGAACTGTCACCCTGGGAACAGAATGCAAAGGAGCAGGCTTCAAATGCCTGGTAGTCAAGCATTTACAGTGCTAACCCTGGAAATAGGGACTTACTTTCCCTCTATTAGCTTTACTCTCCTTGTGTGTAAATGACAGTAATGGGATTTTGTGAGGGTTAAATAGATAGCATTGATCCAGATACATGTACACGGTGGGCACAACATTTTGGTGATCCTTCTTCCCTTCCTCCCTTCCTTCCTCCCTCCCTTACTTCCTCCCTTCCTCTCTTCCTTCCTCCCTCCCTTCCTTCCCTCCCTCCCTTCCTTCCCTCCCTCCCTTCCTTCCCTCCCTCCCTTCCTCCCTTCCTCCCTCCCTCCCTTCCTTCCCTCCCTCCCTTCCTTCCCTCCCTCCCTTCCTCCCTCCCTCTCTTCCTTCCTCCCTCCCTCATTTCCTTCCTTCCTCCCTCACTTTCTTCCTTCCTTCCCTCCCTTCCTTCCTCCCTTCCTTCCTTCTTTTCTTCCTTCCTCCTTCCTTTCCTTCTATCCTTCCTCCCTCCCTCCCTCCCTCCCTCCCTCTCTCCCTTCCTTCTTTCCTCCCTTCTTCCCTCCCTCCCTCCTTCCATTCCTCCCTTCCTCTTTTCCTTCCTTTTTCTTAATATTCCACCTTGTTCCTGAGGTGCTAGATCTCTGTAGGTAAGATTCCCATATATGATTTCACTTCAGTACTTTGGTAACTGATATTCCATGGATATATAGCTTAGAAGCAACTGTTTATGCTTTTTTTTTTTAAGTTTCACAGTGCATAGTAAGGCAGTAGTATTTTTATATATTAATATATAGATATAAGCAAACGAAATCGGGGATATGGTACTTGATATATTTTTATGTGTTCTTACTACAGCCGCTTTCAAAATCCAGTGTTATCAATCTGTTTTCATTCATGAATGTTTGATATTCATATAGAAGGATATTATTGCCCATGATTTTTAAAACACAAATTATGTGTGTGTGGTATGTTATAAAATGGAAAAAAAATAGATACAGAACTACTGAATGTAGCTATTTAGGATTGCCCTTAGTGTTAAAAAAAAAAATGAGAAAGATGTAGAGAGGGGGAAAAAAACTAAAGAAAATTAATAAAACAGAATAAAAAATAAGTAAGAGTAAAACCCTTTAAAGGAGCATTATACTACGATTTCTCCTCCCAAGGCTGAAATACGATATGAACTGTAACTACCAATCTCTACACCTTCATGCAAGTACATTAGCCAGAGAGGAGAGTAATAAATTTACTAGTAGCTTGTTTCTGGTATTGAGTTACTTACTAATGTTAGTAGCAGTGGAATTACCGTGATCAAATGAACACATATTATGTGCACCTGTGTAATGTGAGACATTAAATCACAAAAATGTAAACAACGGTGTGTGCCGTTTGTCAGACGCTTCGTGGGAAAATTGTTAACCAGGACTTTGGTGCTGCTGTAAGAAATAAATGCATGCTGCTGGAGTCGGCAGCTGACCTCTTCCCGTTCTCTAATAGGTCCTGCCCTGACTCTCTGCTGAGATACCAAGACCCATCACCTCATTTCCAGTGCGCTGCTCTGGCTGTGTGTATGGACAAAGAGACTTAATATATTAATAACTTGGCCCAATTAAAATCCACATTTTTTTTTCCCCACATGTGTTCCCAACATGCTTTTCTTTATTGAAAAATCAAAAAGCTGGCAAGAAATGTTCAAGGCATACGTATTTAGGCTGTATCTGTATTCATGATTTAATTTGTTCTAGACAAAGCTGAACAGTCTGAAAACTAACATGAATATGTTAGTAAGGAGCATGTGGTAATCAAAGAAATTTGTTCCTCTAGAGTAGTACTACTGAGCAGCAGTATAATAGGAGCCGTGTATGTAATTTTAAGTTTTCTAGTAGCTGCATTTCAAAACAGTTTAAAAATATGTGTATAATTTCATTGAAGACCACTTTTCATTTTAAGAGATTAATAGCCTCATATGTCTAGTGGCTACCATATTGGAAAGCACAGATCTAAGTCCAGATATCATATGAGCTCAAGTGTTTTGGAATTCCAAGAAAGACTGTAGGGTATTTCTGAACAACTGCAGACAACCCCAATCTTAAGCAATAATTTAAAATGTTTGGAACAGTAATTATTTAAAATTTCAGCATTCCAGATGCAGAGTTGGGGTGTGAGGTATGTGGATAGAGAGATGGTTGTAATATTTAGCAGATTACTTGCTTTAAGTTTTAAAGTTAATGATTTATCAAGATGACAGATAAAGAGGCAATCAGGCAGAGCTATGGAAAATAATTCATGTCACCGAATTTGCAACTCAATGATATCAAGGTTAAAATTAGAACTGAATTGAATTAAATTTTCCTGGTTATCTTCCATATACCATACTTATGGGAATATAAAGATGGATGAAGGAGATGAAATTCTTGTTCCTGAAGGATTCAAAATCAAGTGGGTGGAGGGCATGACCTATTTGAAAAGGATAATTTAAAACAAAACAAAACCCAACTAAATCTAGAAAGATGTAATTCAGGAATATTGGTAGTTTTTAAAAGCAGTAAGATTACTGTAGAGAAAATTCCATTTCTCCATTTTTCAGCATTAAAAACAATTTTTTGTACTGAGATAAAAATATTTAAATTGTGGATATCTGTTTTCATTACTAACCTGATAGGTAACAAAGATATATCTAAGAATGCTTTTCATATGTAGGTTGGTATTTAAATTCACAAGTTTGTAATGATTTGCTTTATAAATTATACTGTCTCCTCACAATGGAAACAAAGAAGTTTGAAGAGTCCTTAAAGACATAGAAAATGGGCATGAGGGGCGCCTGGGTGGCGCAGTTGGTTAAGCGTCCGACTTCAGCCATGTCACGATCTCGCGGTCCGGGAGTTCGAGCCCCGCGTCGGGCTCTGGGCTGATGGCTCAGAGCCTGGAGCCTGTTTCCGATTCTGTGTCTCCCTCTCTCTCTGCCCCTCCCCCGTTCATGCTCTGTCTCTCTCTGTCCCAAAAATGAAATAAATGTTGAAAAAAAAAAAAAAAAGAAAAAGAAAATGGGCATGGTATTTTGTGAATAAAATAGGATACAAAATTATAGACACATTATTATATAAAATATATGAGTATTATTTAGAAAATATGTTCAAGTCACATTATTAGTAGTAGTTGTTTCTCAATCATTTATTTCTACTTTTTCTATTTTGTTTTTACTTTTCAACTGTTATAAAAGAGTAATTTTAATTTTATAATAAAGCCAGTGAGTCTTATCACAAGGAAAAAAAATAAACCACTGGATTTGAATTCATAAAAATTAAAACCTTCTATTAACCAGTAAATACCAGGGGAAAAAAGACAAATGGGAAGAATTGTATGTGGCAAATATGACATGAACTTAATGCCCCCACTGTACAAAATTTCACACAAATAGATGAAAAAGTATTACAAGCAAAGAACAGTCAAAGCGAAGAAAATCACACACACAAAAGAATCAACCTCACCAATAACCAAAGAAGTGGGAATTTAACCACGAGATATTATTCCAAATATTAGAAAAAAAATGTTTTTAATTAGAAAGTGTATGTTATTATAAAGCATTTGATATAACATTTAATTTTATTCACTACTGGGGGATACAAATTGGAATCAACTTTCTGCGATGTAATTTGCAATACTACTCATAACTGTAAAGAAATCTTCATTGTAAAGAAATAGTAAGGTATTAGTACTAAGATTTAAATATGAAGGTATTTATTTTCGTGTTTACCATTTTTAATTAAATATTTACATGTTAAAATATTATGTCGGTAAAGTAAACAATGTAATAATATTTGTAAAAGTAAACATCATTATCCTGTCATGGAAAAAAATGTTTTCAAAGAATATGAGAAGCTTCTACTCCTAGTAAACAATACCAGCAAAAACTCCCATTATTCACAATTAAGTTAGCAGCCATGCCTAATCAGACTTCAAAAGGAGTAATCCAAGAATATCAAAATGGTAAAATAGTGTTTACTATATTGGATTGACTTGTCAAACCTCTTTCAGTGAGATCACTTCAATTTTTCATTAATGTTTTAAGTCATCTGAAACTTAATCCAGTACTTTATAAATGACTCTAAAGCTAATGATAAGCTTGTAAAAGCCTTTCTGGGGGTTTCTTGAAAGCAAAAGGCTAAAAGCCACCTGCCATGTAGGAAATTCATATTTATTCTGGTATGGTAAAAGTGGTTAAAATAATATATGGAAAACAGTATGGCAACAAATGGAATTGCATTCTTATCAGCATATAGTGTTTGAAGATACAGAGCATCATTGCTAAGGATTTTTAAAAAGCAAGTCTTAGAACAAATTATATAGGGTGAGGTTTGTTATATAGATGGATTAAAGAAATTTCTACATGCCTTGCATCATGTTAGATTTTATTCTCTTCCAGTTATAGCATACATAAACTACTTTTTGTGACAGTGCAAAGAAAAATACTAGTTCACCAGGATATAACTTATTTAATGAAAACAATGAGTTATGGTAAAACCGTGAAGTAGCTGTTTTTACTGGATAAACAGAACCTGTGATATGTTACAGATTTAACATTTTAGTTGAATTTACCACTGTTATCATCCCTAAGCAATCTTTTGTACCAGAGAAGTTTAAGCAAGAAATTAAAACCAGGTATTTTAAATGCGGTTGAATTTTAAATTTATTGTGAAATACAATGTGATCATAAAAGTCCTACTACACAGATAAATGTTTAAAGATTATCCCACAGTAAAGATCTTAAGAGAGTTCCCGAACTTAAGAATGAGATATACACTCTTCTTTTTCAAAAAGTAAGTATTACAGGGGCACCTGGGTGGCTTAGTCAGTTAAGCGTTGGACTCTATAGGTTTCCGCTCAAGTTGTGATCTCTCAGTTTGTGAGTTCACGTCCTGCGTGGGGCTCTGCACTGACAGCGTAGAGCCTGCTTGGGATTCTCTCTCCCTATCTGTCTGCCCCTGCCCTGCTCATCCCCTGTCTGTCTCTGTCTCTCTGTCTGTCTCTCTCTCTCTCAAAAATAAACATTAACAAAAAAAGTATTCCAAATTTACTTACCTTTCTCTGTGATTAAAAGCACTGCCAGCAATATGCTAGCAACCTAGAAGTTATTTTTTAAAAAACAAAACAAAACACTAATGGGCCCGTTAAAGATAAAGACAGTGTCTTTATACCAAGCACGTAATGCTCTTTGAAAGAATATCATATTATGAACAATCATTTTAAAGACTAGTGTTTCAAAATATGCCCGTTATGTGATTTTTTTGCCCAAATTCATTTACTAGTCTTACATATTCTTAACTGTACTTTGAAAATTGGATATCTCATTTTCAAATATTTAATATTATTTAAAATAAATAATTTTGTGAGCCATGAATCTATTTATCATATATGTAAAAACATGACACCTTTGGGTTTGTTTAAAAACAAAGACTATTTTCTTTCAAAAATGGAAATTTACACTTTCCCTCAGTAGTTGTATAATTGGCAAATGAGTTTGAATAATGAGTATCCTGATTTAGAAATGCAGCCAGTGATCCAATTCTTCCACCTGGATCCACTTTTCTTCATAAAATATCTATTTTACCTATGATAGCTATTAAAACAAAGTATTTAAATAAACCAAACTCAGAACCTAACTAAGCCATTGATGGCTGTAGCAGAAAGCCCTAAAAACAAAATTAAAAAAAAAATTTCATTATCATTTAACATTACTACTATTATCATTAATAATATCTGAAAAACAATACTGTAGGGATAAAACAAATAAATATTGTTTCATCCTTTCCAAATCCTGAATTTCTATTAAATGTTTAACATTTTTCATCAATCAGTGTAAGAGTGTGTGTGTGTGTGCGTGTGTGTGTGTGTGTGTGTATTCGCTGTTGTACATTTTTAAAATTTCATATTGCATAACCACTATTCTAGTCTGAAGGTAGACATTAGCTTATCAAAGTACAATCTCCACATGGTCCAACTGAGCGTACAGGATTGAGGCCAAAAGCCTCAGAAAAATAAAGATTGTGCTTTTCCTGCTCGTTTTCTAGCATGAGCATTAGCCCCATGGACTTTATAGATGACTTGGGTAAAATGTTGACTTTACATGACTCCATGAATGCTTACTCTATTAAAAATTAGTATATAAAACATACATGTTATATGAGCTCAGTTATAGAACTATATATACGTACATATACATGTACGTATATATATATGAGTTCATACAAAAATTAGGAAGAAACATACTGAATGTTAATATATAATCTGTATTTATCAGTGGATTATAGAATTTTATTTTTAATTTCAGCATTATTGAGATATAACTGACATAAAATTGTAAGGTATTTTTTAACAATTTTTAAAATATTTATTTTGAGAGAGAGGGAGAGAGAAAGAGGGTGAGCCTGAGCAAGGAAGGAGCGAGAAAGAGGGAGAGAGAGAACCCCAAGCAGGTTCCATGCTGTTGGTGCAGAGGTCGATGCAGGTCTTGAATCTATGAACCATAAGATCATGACCTGAGCCAAAACAGGGAGTTGGTTGCTTAACTGACTGAGCCACCCTGGTGCCCCTAAAATTATGATATTTAACGTGCATTTATGGCGATTTGATATACATTGTGAAAGGATACCCCCTGTCTAGTTAATTAACACATCCACTACTTCAAAAATTGTATTTATATTTTATTTATTTTTGGTGAGAACATTTACTACTCTCAGAAAATTTCAGTTGTATAGTGCAATGTTATCTGTAGTTACTGTGCTTTATATTAGATCCTGAAACCTTGTTCATCTTATAACTGAAAGTTTGTACCCTTTTACCAATCTCTCCCTATTTTCCCCCAGTCCCTAGCAGCCATATTTGTACTCTCTGCTTCTATGATTTTGACTTTTCTTTCTTTGTTTTTCCTTCTTTCCTTTCTATTCTTTCCTTCTTCGTTCTTTCCCTCCACCCTCCCTCCCTTCCTTCCTTCCCTCCACCCTCCCTTCCTTCCTTCCTTCCACTTTCCCTTTCTTCCTTCCTTCCTTCCTTCCTTCCTTCCTTCCTTCCTTCCTTCCTTCCTTCCTTCCTTCCTCTCTTTTCCTCCCTTCCTTTCTCAAATTCCATATGTAAGTAAAGCCCTACAGTATTTGACTCTCTGGCTTCTTTTACTTAGCATGATACCCTCAAGGTTTATCTATATTGTTGCAAATGGCAGGAATTCCTTTTTGTCGTGGCTTAATTATATTCCATTGTATATGTTTACCACATTTTTTATCCATTTTTCCACTGGCTGACATATGGGTTATTCCATTTCTCAGCTGCTATGAGTAATGCTACACTGAACATGGAAATGTAGATTTGTCTTTGATATTCTGTTTTCATTTCTTTTGGATGTATACGCAGAAGTAGAAATGCTGAATCATATGGTAGTTCTATTTTCTTAATTTTTTGAGAAACTCCATATTATTTTCCATAGTGGCTGCGCAATTTACATTACCACCTACAATGCACAAGGGTTCCCTTTGCTCCACAGTATCACCAACACTTGTGATCTCTTATCTTTTTGATGATACCATTCTAACAGGTGTGTGGTGATATCTCATCATAGTTTTAATTTACATTTCCCTGGTGATTAGTTATGTTCCACATCTTTTCACGTACCTGTTGGTATTTTCTTTTGGAAAAATGGTCTATTCAGTGTCTCTTACCATTTTTTAATTGAATTTGAGAGGTTTTTTTTTTTTTTTTTGCTATTGGCGTATATGAGTTCCTTATTAGATATTAACCCTTTATCAAATACATGATTTGAAAATATTTTCTCCCATTTGGTAAAGTGCATTTTAATTTTGTTGGTTTCCTTTATTGTACAGAAGCTTTTTAGTTTGATGTAGTTGCACTTGTTTATTCTTGATTTTGTTGCCTTTGATTTGGGTGTCAAATCCAAAAAAATCATTGCAAATACTGATGTCAAAGGGCTTGCCCCTATGCTTTCTTCTAGGTCTTTTGTGTTTTCAAGTCTTACATTCAAAACTTTAATCTATTTTGAGTTTATTTTTGTGTATAGTGTGATATAGTGGTCCAGGTTCATTCTCTTGCATGTGGCTATCCAGTTTTCTCTTCACCATTTATTGAAAAGACTGCCCATCTTCTATTGGATATTCTTGACTTCTTTGTCATAATTTATTGACCATATATGCATTGGCTTATTTCTGTACTCCCTATTCCATTCCACTGATCTATTTGTCTGTTTGTATTCCAATACCATACCGTTCTGATTGCTATAGCTTTGTAATATAGTTTGAAATCAGGACATGTGGCACATCAGCTTGGTTCTTTCTCCAGATTGCTTTGGCTATTCAGAGTCTTTTGTGGTTTCATACACATTTTAGGATTTTTATTTTTAACTTCTGTGATATATGCCATTGGAATTTTGATCAGGATTTCAAGAAACCTATACATAGCTTTGGGTAGTATGGGCATTTTAATATTAATTCTTCTAATCCATGAGTATGGAATATCTTTCCATTTGTTTGTTTCTTCTTCAATTTCTTTCATTAATGTCTTACAGTTTTCAATATAAAGATCTTTCACTTTCTCAATTAAATTTTTTCCTAGGTATTTTTTTTAAATTTTTGATGCAGTTGTTAATGACTGTTTTCTTAATTTCTCTTTATGATAGCTCATTATTAGTGTGTATAAATGCAGCCGATTTTTATATTTTGATTATGTATCCTGCAACTTTACTGAATCATTTATTAATTCGAACAGTTTTTTGTGGTTGTTGTCGAAGTCTTAAGATACATATGCATATATATATATCTGTGTGTATATATATATGAATGATATATATTCATTCTCAAGCAATCTTGAGAAAGAACTAAGCTAGATGTATCACACATCCTGATCTTAAACTGCATTACACCATTTAGTATGATTGTTGTGGTGGATTGTAGGATTAATGGTGACTTCCTTTGTCATTTATATGCTTGGTCCTATTTCTTAAATCGTCTATAATAAGAAATTAAACTGTTTATTAGGAAACGGAATTAACTCAATTATTTCAAGTATTTGTTATCTTATAATGATATAGACATGGTCTCAGCCCTTATTTGTGTAAAAGCAAAGAAATATGCACCTAGTCACTATTGGATATATAGTGGCTGCCTGGTCACAATGGAAGGGTACTCCCCAGGCAATGAAACTCATGGGTTTCTTGTTTTTGTTTTTAAAAACTTTAGTATATGTTCAGCAATGATAGTGACTCAGACCCTTCAGTCATGAATGTTTAAGTCACCTCATTAGGCAAAGAACCACAACCAGCTGAGGTAGTTGCTGAAGCAAAGAGAATATGGAATGGAGTGGAAGAAAGTAGTTGTAAGTACCAGATACAACATGTGACCAGTTTCAGAAAAGGGGGCTGTAATAGTTACAAGTATTTCTTCCTTATTTTTAGATGAATATGTTTGAATATATATTAATGAAATACTGTGTTTTCCCCTCTTTTATCCTTTTCTCATTTATCTTAGTATTTAAGTCACAGGAAATCAAAAGGGAAGAGTAAATATCACCCAAAGACTTCATATCCTTCTCTGGGGAATAGTTAGCCTATTTTTGATAGAACACAGGTTATTTGTGTCATACTAGGCAGAAGTTACTATCTTATTTAGATAGTAATTATGATTTTAAGAGCTGTGATATGGGTGATCAGTTGGCAAGGGGTCAACTGTGATGGCTTTTATTGTGTCAAATTTTCGAGTTTGTACTACACTTCCCAGATTTCCCTTTTTAGTCTGTGTTGGCTGCAAGGGATATTCTCTTACATGAGTTGGAAGACAGAGGAAAGGAGTCATTCTTTGGCTGCACATACCTTCTTGTATTTATTCAATCAAAGGGTAATTTAGTTGCTGCTGTGAAGTGATTGTGCAGATGTGATTAAAGTCTTTAATCAATTGACTTTAATCAAAAAAGAGATTATCCTGGGTGGGTCTGATTTAATCAGTTGGAAAGCCTTTAAAAGAGGGTTTAGGCCTTCCCCAGGTGAAGAGAATACTTCCTGTGCACAATGAATATCAGCTGGAGATTCTCCCTTGCTTGTGAGTTTCCCTTACTCATTGCCTGCCCTAAAGGCTTCGCAATATTGTATTGTATTGTATTGTATTGTATTGTATTGTATTGTATTGTATTGTATTGTATTGTGTATATATCCTCCTGGTTTTGCTTTCTGCTTCTCTGGTTGAATCCTGACTGATAGAAGCAACATTAAGAAAAGCTTCTAGTTGAGTGGTTTCTTTGCTGTTGCCATTAGATAGCAAAGGTAACACTGTCAACAACAACATAAAGCCTATTAACTGAGGTTTACTTTTATTTATTTATTTTTCTTTTCTTTGGCTTTTAATGCATCTTTCAATCTCATAGACTCAAATACCATAGGTTCTCTGTGGATTTATTTAAGCTACAACACAGATTTAATTAATTATTTCTGTTACAAAGTAGTATCTAGTCTTACTCAGAAATAGTATCTCTTATGTTTGATTGTGGGAATTTAGGAAGAAATTTACTTATTGGGCATTATAAAGAAAAACTTAACATAATAGAGCAAAATAGTAATTTGATTATGTATTTGTATGTCCATTTTCTGCAGACCTGATATCCACAAATGATGCTTTCAAGATCCTTCTAACAATATCAACCTATTAATCATCTTATTCTATTTTATCCTGCTGCAGAGACTTTGCAGTAGGTATCTGAGCTAGAATGATTTAGTGACCTCTCTCAAATGGCTAAGATTGGAGCCAGGAAAAAAAAAAAAATAGTAGGCTTAATAGTAAGAAGGCAGATTACCCTTAACTGCTTTTACATCAAAAGATACTCTTCTTTAGTTGTCTTTGTAATATAAGTAACAAGCAAAATGAGACAAGATAGAATAGTCATCTAACTCATACTGAAAGAAGACTTTGTTTTAATCACTTTTTGACAAAAGCAGTATTTGGCTTCTTGCATTATTTCAGAATTTACAAAGAAACATAGTTTTAAAAAATAACATAAAGGGAATATTTAAAGTTAACATTCAATTCACATATTCAAAAATTCTGTTCAACTTCACCCAGTCAAATATTTTCAGAATTAGGACTAAAACTCGGGACTCAACTGGCCATTGTTCTGGCCCTGGGTTGGCTTTCCTCTTACTAGGGTATTTGGCTGATGTGTCTCTACTTTCTATGTATTAGGCTCAGTTCTGATGGTGTCAACTACCTGGTGTATGTCTTGTATGAAAATCCCAAATTGTACAAGCATTAACTGTAGTTAATTGCCTAAGCCTACCACTTAGAGTTGTATGGATAAGTATGTCATAGTAAAGATCTTCATCGGCTGGTTTGTGAAAGAGCTCTAGAATCCCCAAACAAGGGAACATTTCCTTGCTGCTTTTCTTATACCAGAATGAGAAGACTGCATTTCTTTTTCTTTCCTCTCTCCATATAAGACACAACGGATGTTCTAAATACACAACTTACACAAACGGATGTTCTAAATACAATCCCCAGGACTCTCCTTACCACTCTAGTTCAACTCTAATGGCATGCCAAAAGAAGAATCATAGGTATCTTCTCCCTGATCTCTAGGGAAATATATTTAAAAACAATGTTTATAACCTTTGAAGCAGAGAAAGATTGTAACTATGTCATATAAACTACTAAATAATTATGACATCTCGCAAAGTATAAAATTTCTGTTTCTTCATATTAGTTGAAAAGTGCAGTAATTTATGGGTATGGGTATTCATTACAATTTAGAGTGGCAAAGAACTAGAAAACCCAAATAAATATCTAGGTAGAGAACAACTCTAATTAAAAATCTGTACATGCATAGAATAATATTGAAGGCAATCTTGAGAATATTTTCAAAGATATTAACGTGTGAAAATTTACATGTTCTATATGAAATATGTATTTGGATTATACTAAATCCATCTTGTAGCATGCAGAAATATATTCATATTAGTAACAAATACAGACACATACATATACATTTGGTTCTCATTTCAGGTAATTATGGTCTATAGGTCACTGAAATCACTGAATTAGCTACTACTAAACCAAGTTTCCTATGGGAAATGAAGACATACACATATAGTCCACATAAATAATAATTTCAAATCCTAAAAACAACTCATTCTGGTAGATTCAATTTTTCCTAAAAGAGAAAATGAGGTTCAGAGGTGTTAGTGACTTGCCTGAGGGTGTCCTACTGACAGATGTCACAGTTGGGGTTCAAACCCTGTCCAGCCATCCCTCTTGTGCTACGTTGCACTGCCCCCACATTCTCTGTCTTCTGGTCATCGTTGTATGAGAGCAGAGGCAAGAAGGTTCTGTCCCACCTCAGCTGGCAACTTGGGCCATGGCTGATTCAAATGTATCACTGCTCTGCATGTGCCCACAAATAACTGAATGGAGTGCCAGCATTGATTTGGGGGTTACAAATACATTTTAGAAAGAAGATGAACTCACAAAAACAGAATCCATGAATAATGAGGATCAAATAAATCTGGTCAGTAAGCCCAAGTCAGTAAACCCCTATTTATATAACCAAGTCAGTGAAGCCTTGTTAGTAAAATAGGCTTTGTAGATATAAACACATACAAATCATAGATATGGGTTATGGATAAATATGTTAGTTACTTTCTTTCGTTACGTAAAATAGAAATATACTAGTTATAAAATAATGTTTTAATAGAACAGCAGATTTTGATTTCTTTGCTCTAGAGATTTACTTAAATATTAAAGAAATTCAAAGTTTTTAAAATGTGTTTTTACAGTGTGGAGGTTCCTCAAAAAATTAAAAATAGACCTACCCTATGACCTAGCAGTAGCACTGCTAGGAATTTACCCAAGGGGTACAGGAGTGATGATGCATAGGGGCACTTGTACCCCAATGTTTATAGCAGCACTCTCAGCAATAGCCAAATTATGGAAAGAGCCTAAATGTCCATCAACTGATCAATGGATAAAGAAATTGTGGTTTATATACACAATGGAGTACTGCATGGCAATAAGAATGAAATATGGCCCTTTGTAGCAACGTGGATGGAACTGAAGAGTGTTATGCTAAGTGAAATAAGCCATACAGAGAAAGACAGATACCATATGGTTTCACTTTTATGTGGATCCTGAGAAACTTAACAGGAAACCATGGGGGAGGGGAAGGCAAAAAAAAAAAAAAGAGGTTAGAGTGGGAGAGAGCCAAAGCATAAGAGACTCTTAAAAACAGAACAAACTGAGGGCTGATGGGGGGTGAGAGGGAGGGGAGGGTGGGTGATGGGTATTGAGGAGGGCACCTTTTGGGATGAGCACTGGGTGTTGTATGGAAACCAACTTGACAATAAATTTCATATATTTTTAAAAAATAAATAAATAAAAATAAATAAATAAAATGTGTTTTATTTTTTTTGTTTGTTTTTTAATATGAAATTTATTGTCAAATTGGTTTCCATACAACACCCAGTGCTCATCCCAACAGGTGCCCTCCTCAATGCCCATCACCCACTTCCGCCTCCCTCCCTCCCGCCCCCCCATCAACCCTCAGTTTATTCTGTTTTCAAGAGTCTCTTATGGTTTGCCTCCTTCCCTCTCTGTTTTTTTTTTCCTTCCCCTCCCCCATGGTCTTCTGTTAAGTTTCTCAAAATATGTTTTTAAAAATCTGAAAAGAAACTGCTGTTGAACTATCTATTTTAGAGTATTCATATTAAATCACATAGTGTGGATAATGAAAAGTCTTTAACTTCATGTTAAACAAAAGGAATTCAAAAAGTAAATGAAGAAAGATACTGTAATTATTTTAACAGAATATTTTTACTTCCACAAGCATAGATTTATTTGTACCTTCCTAATATGTTGTTTGAATAGTTTATTTTATGTTTATGTGACACGAGGAGTGTATCTGTGTGTGTGTATGTGTGTGTTCCACTACCAAGGAAAGGCAGAATTTAAAAGGGAAACGGGAATAAGAAAAAAGCAAAAATTCCACAAGTGGCATTTCTGCAATACATTTAATTTTTATTCTAATATTCTAAGCAATATATGGAAATGACTGCTTTTTGCAAAAGCAATTTCCTTTTTGGCCTGATGAAAGTAAAAATTCCTGTATGTTCAAATTCATTTCAAACTTCAAAGGACAGAACAGCCTTGGCGTTGGCGTGGTTCTTGCAGGCAGTTGGGTAAATTGACTATATAATGAGTCCTTGGCTGTCCCTAACCAAAACTTTGTTGGACAGGTTCATTTACAATCCTCAAACAGAATGACCTTCCATCTGGCTTAATGGCCCCTTGATTGTTGCAAATGCGACCTGACATTTCCTTATGGGTGAGTTATTAAATTATATCACAGAACACAATAACATAATTTGGTTTCAGAGCCTAAGTGAAAGTGATAGTCCAGCAGATTAAGATGTAAAATTCCTTTGCAAAATTAAGTTATTTATAATCTGATGCATACCCCCTTGTTTTATCTGCCATATAATATAATTACTTTCCACAGTACAGTAGCCACAGATACTGGCAATGCTGACAGAACAGAAACAACATTTGAAGGGGGGAAGACTTCAGCAGGCAGGTAGCTGACTTTTATGGCTATCTTTCTAAAGTGAAACCACTTGCAATTTTTGCTTTTTTTTCTCCCCTAATGGAATTGATCCATTAAGTAGTGCTTCTCTCTTCCACCTAATAGTATTAGACATACTTAGCTCTATGAGCTACAATTCCTTAATACATCCTGAAATATCTGCTTTGAGATGACTAATACCAATATATTCCAAATTTGGGGGTTTCACCTATTTAGCCATTTCCAGCAGCTGTGATTGAGTGAAAAGTAAACCAAGTCTCATTTGCTACTCTATCTGACACTTGAATTATTACCACTAATTCTCTAACAGTTGGGGTAAATTTCAAACACCAATAAAGCTAAAAGAACAACGTATTTCTACAATTACTCATAGATAATGTAAATTTTCACTTAGGGTTTTTTGTGTGTTTTTGTTTTTTGTTTGTTTGTTTTGCCGTTAAAAAAAGAAAGATTCGAAGGTAGAATTTGTATGTTTGGACAACTAGAATTTCCACCCTGATATCTAATAGATTCCTCTGTTATATTTCAGAGTCAAGAACTCTATTGCAGGCTGTGATCAGTCTCCTTCCTAGAATTTCCTAATACTTTTCCAAGTATTTTTCTGTATTGTGGTCATGTGTGCTGTTTATTAGCCCTCGACCCAGCTTTAGTTGAACATTCATTCAGCGACTTTTTTTGAGCACCTGTTAGTCAGGCACTGTGCTAGTATTTATGTAAACAAAGATAGCAATGGAGATAATGATAATGTTAGCCAAAATGTGATAAAATGCAGATATACTAGGGCAGAAGTCTATTTTAATCATATATGTATTCCAAGTGCCTAAAATACATCTGAAACATAGTAGGAACGCAGACATCTTTGGAATGGAGCTTTCTATGTGCTTCCCGTATGTGTTCTCATTTAACTCTTTAAATGTCCCTGCTGCGTAGCTACTAGTATTTCTCCTTCTGTATTCCATAGGAGGAACATGAAAGACAAAAATGTTTAATCACTTTCCAAGGTCATGGAACTAATAATGGCAAACCAGAGAGACTGGCCCCAGAGCCTGTTCTTTGAGCAACTGTTCTATTGTTTGTCTCTGCCCTCAGGAAGCTCACTCACATGTATGAACTTTTCTGCAATAAAGATGTGTCAAATTAAGCTTAAGTGCACATTTATGAGGGCATTTTTTAATACTCTCATCATCCAGATCCATGATATAAAATACACTATATATATTGATTGCATGGAATTTCACCTCCTTAATAAAATCAGTTTGAGTCAATGAGAGCTGGCAACTTCACTGGAAGGAATATCATTCCCATGTCACTTGTTTTATCAACAGTCAATTTTCTCACATTCTATCTTCCACACTACATCATTTATAGTTGTAAATCCAAGGTTAAAGCTAACCTCCTGCATTGAAACTTCCCTCATTTAACAGTATTTGCCAGTTCATGTGTGTCTTAATCTGATTGGGCTATAACTATCTATATCCTCAAATAACCTTATGCCAGAAGGAAAACATAAAACCCATGTGAAGTCATAGAGGTTCTTCCAAATGAATTTGATTTTCCTTCTAAGTTGTTGAATAACACCATTTCTACTGATTACCTGTCCTTTTATTTTTTACATGTGTGTTGTTTCGTTTTGGAAGGGATGGGGATTTGAACTCAACGACGAAACCTTCATGAAGTTATCACATACTCTCAATAAGTACATAAATCAGGTTTTCTCTACACTGTTAACATTTCCACATGGTTCTTTCCTGAGACTTAGTGGAACCCAGGGATTTCTCAATAAATGCCATCGTCATTTCCATATCTTGGCATTTAAAGCTTGCGAGTCATTTTCCATGCTAAAACTAAGATTATGTTTGTAATTCTTTAGGGACACTACAATAAAGGAACGGGAATCAATATTTTCAGGTTGAAGAAACCACTCTCAGAAAGTTTTAAAAACATGACCTGGGTCAGTCATCTAGTGAAGTCAAAGATTTCCACTTTGCCTTTTTAAGAGGAATCATAAAGCAAAGACTATAAAATCTTATCCCTTTGTCGCATAGCTGCTGTGAGTCAAATCCTTCACCACTTCCCTATCCTACCACAAATCCCCTGGATACCATGTCTGCTCCAGCCAAATGAGGCTAGCCAGTTCAAAATTTCGTTTCTTGCCCCGGAGACTCTGTTCATTTGTCTTTCCTCTGTCGCTGTCCCTACCCCTTCTTCCTTCTTACACCTCGACAGACTGAAGTCCTACTAGCTCTCAAAGGTCAAGTTCAAATATTAACCACCCTTTGGGGCGCCTGGGTGGCTCAGTCAGTTAAGTGTCTGACTTCAGCTCTGGTCATGATCTCACAATCCGTGAGTTCGAGTCCCACATCGGTCTCTGTGCTGACAGCTCAGAGCCTAGAGCCTGCTTTCAGATTCTGTGTCTCCCTCTCTCTCTGCCCCTCCCCCACTGATTCTCTCTCTCTCTCTCTCTCTCTCTCTCTCTCTCTTTCTCAAGAATACAAATAAACATTAAAAAGCCACAAATATTAACTACTCTTTGATATCTTATTTACCAGCTGAATATGACTTCGCCATGTGCTGCACACCTATAACCATAATTTGAGCCTAATGGAAGTGACCACACACTGTGTTAGATGGTAGTTTTCCCTTTTTTCAACTCCCAAGTTCTAAGTCCCTGAGGGTAGGGGAAATATTTGTATCCTTCCTCACTTATCACATACTCACCCTCACATAAAGTTGTGTTAGTAAACTGGTTCTCCAAAAAGGAAGAAATGCAGTGGTGTTTGCCTATATTAGTGATGTAAATACTCCTCCCTGACCAATTTCAAGCTACTAACAGTTTAACAACAAGCTTGCAAAATTTCTCAATGTTTTAAAAATGGACTCTTGCTGAGTTTAGGAGCCGGCTCATATATTCACCTTCACACTTACTAGTGTAGTTCTAGGTATACAGTCAACAACTGATGGAAAGCAATAAAGAAGGCCAGCAAGAAGTATAGTACAGAAAGGTAGGAAGGCAGAAACCTAAGTAGGAAAATCTCTAATTTTCAGGTTTCCTATAGTACTGATAAGGCAGAACAGCATAACGTTAGTTTTCTTGCCGGTTATTCTTGAAGCTTCTCCTTTTTTCTCTTGCTCACTCTTTCTCTCCCTGTCTCTCTCTCTCATGCACACACACACACACACACACACACACACACACCATTATTTGCCAACTATTTTCCTCTTTCCTTGACCCCTCTCATTCTCTAAAAATTATCGTAGGAGGAGGAGAAAACTCATGGTAGTAAAATTTGATAAAGAAGCATTAGCATCCTCCATTCACAATGTTCCCTTCAGCAGTCTGTTCTGCTGTGCCTCCCTCAGTTCAGGCCAGGAAGCTCGGGTCTTAGGAGTTCAAGCATTTTACCTTTCCAGGAGAACACCCATTTTGTCACTTTCCCCTGGCAGCTACCCGACCCCTGATGTATTTGCAGCTAATGGTCCTTCAGAGAATTCTTGAAATGGAATTACTAAAGTCTTCATTTGGCTTTTGCTCAGGTTCTTGCCATTGGGCAGATAGAAGTTCAGGAACATGATATTCAATTCCATCTGGACCACCCTGCTAGCTGGAAGGCAGCTGTAACATTTATTTAGTTATTCAGTTGCTTTATAAAATTGCATCCATGATGAAAATGCCCTAGGGAATAAACCAAAGAATTAGCACATTAATTATAAATAAAGCATTATAGAACAACAGCGATTAACAGCTCAAACTCGTTTTTCAGTGCTATCATTCATGCTGGACCACTAATAAAAAAAAAAAAAAAAACAAGAATGAGAAAAGACAACATAAACACTAAATTGTCTATCTATCTGTCTGTCTGTCTGTCTGTCTGTTTGTCTATCTATCTATCCACCTACCTACCTACCTACTTATCTCTCTAAGATCTGTAGTCATATTACTTTGGGGTTTTTATCCTGATTCCACCATACTCTACCTCTGAAATACTTTAATTTAGACTCTCCAGTTTCTATATTCTCACCGGCAAGTGTGATGTCTGTTGTATTGGTGGTAGTACTGTTAATTTCTGGCTTTATATCCTACCATTTGTCTCAGTGACCATTTTCTCTGACTTATAATAAAAATGGCCTACTGTGAAAATCACGTGCAATTATCTACTTCCATTGGGATGGAAATAGCCTAAACCTAAAACATAAGACACGTAGACTAGATAAACAGGTGAATTTTATAATAGTGAAATTTACAAAAAGAAGTAAAGATCATTCTCTTCATAGAAGAGAATATAGAGGAAAATTACAGAATGTCTCTGTAATTGTTACAAATTATTATCTCTATATTCTACATTTGTTTATTGGTTCCTTTCTAGACCATCTTTCTAAACATCAACTTTTCCTGCCCTTCCTCCAAGGCTTTCCATAAAGATATTCCCTCCAGGACCACATAATAACAGCTGCCCAGGATGACCTACTCTGACCGGCCTCCTAGAGTTGGTATTGAGGTTTATATTACCTTTTAACACTTTACCATAGTGTGTGAATATATTATTTTCTTGTTTCACTTTTTAATTATTTTCGGCAGTTCTAGCAACCCTAGAATATTAAGCTCCACATGGGCAACTTAAGTGTGTAATGATTGCTTTATATCCCAAGAACCTAACATCATCCCTGGTATGATAACTGCTGGTTAACTGGAGGAAAAACAGAATCTAATAAGGGACAATTTCATTTTAGAAACAATAAGCTCTTTGTTCTAATGGAAGCAAAGAGTAAATCATTTTGCATATAGGTCATACTGATGCAACCAAAATAAATTAATATACCTGATAAAGATACTAACTCTCTTGTGTCTCTCAAGATTTTAAATATTCAAGTAAATATAATTTCTAATCATTGTCTCAATTTCACTCTTACATATGACTTTGAAAAAGTCATCGTGTTCTATTTAGGTTCCACAATTAATAGCTCCTTGAGAATAATATAAGGGTATTTTTTATAGCCCTAATGTGATTTGCAACACCTAAATGTCTTCAGACCTCAAATACCAGTAAAAATTCTTCCTTTGTATTTGGTTATGTGCTAAACTTAGGAAACGTTAATTTTATATATTAAATCAACCTATATTTCACTTAAATTCGGTGTTCTTTTTCTTGAGATTAAATGGCCTCCCTGCTTTGAGGGGGGTGGGTAAAATTAAAAGAATTTTTTTTTACTTCCACTTTCACATTTTCAGATGAAACGGATATCTCAGTCATTTGTAACACATCTTAATTGCTTCATTATATTTTTATAGAGCACCTGAATTGCTTGGAAGCAGCTTAATTAAAATGGTGCTTGTTTTATAGTTAACGGAAATGCAAAAAGCACATATCCTGCAGAACAATCAATCATATATATTTTATTTATTTATTTATTTATTTATTTATTTGTTTATTTATTTATTTATTTATTTTGCTGCAGTCTCAAAGACAGTGTAGACTGAGCAGATTAACAAGGCCCTGAAACAATTGAGCACCATCAGAATTTAGATGCATACATCTTCCTGGACCCCGGCTTTTCATAAACTTTAACATGATATCTCCTTGAATCCACTACATCACTTAATGAATCGGTGGCTCTAATATATTTTGTGGTCTGACTGTCCATTCCTAATTCTGTGCATTATGAGAAAAAGGGAATTTTCGATAAAGCAGCAAGTATCATTAGGCACAGTTTTACACTGCACAGAGAGTCAGTTTCACTAGTATTTCAGTAGGGAATGATCAGGACTGAAAGACAACAGCTTTGAGTCCTAATTCAGTGGCCCTCATGCTGTGTGGCCATTAAATCACTTAATTTGTCTGTGCTTATTTCCTCTTTCCTGGAGGAAACAGACCTCGTTCCTGGAGATACATGATACGGTGAGCTTTTTGTGTGTTTGTGAGGTAAGACTGTTGGAAGGGGTAGAGGAACAGAATCTGAGAGGGCTTGTACGGGAAAAATGGGCTTGCGGAACGTGAGGGTGGCATGTCCTTGGCAATTCCTACAACTTGCCGAAATGACTGAGTGGCTCACCATGGGACTCTTGCAACAGTGTTGGTCTGACCCGCCGCTGACATTTTTCTTCACTACAATCACAGTCGCATTAGAATTTCCAAATTTTTAATGGTCTGTGCCAACACCTGCTTCAGTTCTCCTCTGTGAGTGGAGAATTTGGCAATTTTTAGAAGCTCTGAACTTGTTCTGATATTTATATATCAGGTATATATATTTATATATGTATATTTATACACAGGCATATATATTTATTACACTCACTTTATGAGTGTAATAAAGCACTCATTCATTTATCATTCATTCAATAACTTTTCACTGAACATTTACCGTGTTTCTGTTTCTGTCACAGTTGAGGTCAGATTTTATTGTGTTTTGACATCAAGGCCCACTTATCAAATATAAATATGATATAGGATACATACAATGTGATCCACAGAGCAGGAAAGAGATTTTAAACGTTAAAATATGTATATTTTGGAGGGAAAATTTGTAATCAAAATTTCTGACCAATGCAGTATTATGTTAAATTTTCTGCTATAAATAAAGTGATGCAGCTTTGATTTATTCAAAATGCCAGTGCACAAGGAGCCTCGGAGAGTTATATAAATGTCATAGCCAAAAAGTAAACAACTCTCCTTCCCTGGAACTAATATTGAATTTTAAAATACAGTAGTTAAGGGATGCCTGGGTCGTTTAGTTGGTTAAGCATCTGACTTCGGCTCATATCAGGATCTTATGGTTTGTTAGCTTGAGCCCCACATCGGGCCCTGTGCTGACAGCTCAGAGCCTGAAGCCTGCTTCAGACTCTGTGCCTCCCTCTCTGTCTGCCCCTCCCCTGCTCATGCTCTCTCTCTCTCTCTCTCAAAAATAAATAAACATTAAAAAAATTAAAATACAGTAGTTATAACTGAGAGTATCCACTCTCTCCCTTAAACACACACACACACACACACACACACACACACACACACACATTCTAGAAATAATTTAGTTACATAGAAAAGAAAGAAGTAGGATACTTAAAGTTTAAAATTAAAAAACACATGTTCCTTCAACTAGAATAATCTACCATAATGGAAAATATTTCTCTAGTTGAATAAATAACAGCTCTGGTATCGTGGCTTCAGTGGTAGCTGCCAAATATGTAGGTCCACATCCCATAGACCTGTGAATATGACTTCATTTTGAAAAAGTCTTTGCAGATGTAATTAAGTTAAGGATCTTTAGATGAGATTATATGGGTGAGCTATAAATCTAATGACAGGAGAAATTCACAGGAGAAAGAGAAGGTAGTATGAAGAAAGAAACATACTGGGGGTGAGGAGTTACAAGCCAAGGAATGAATACCTGGGGCTACCAGAAGATGGAACATTCAAGGAATTTCTCTTGAACTTTCAGAGGGAGTTCGGCCTTGCTGATACCTTGATTTTAGACTTCTGGCCTTCAGAACTGTAGGAGAACAGATTTCTGTTGTTTATAAGCTACCAAGTATGTGATAATGTATTATGGCAATCCTAGGAAACTAATCGACCTGACATTTTATCTTTTCATGTGCTACTCAATGAAATGAGTAGAATGAACCAATAATGTTGTAACTTGATTGGCATTACCAAATTTGTCTAGACGTCTTTTTGGAGCATGCCAAGAAATCTAAGCTTACACAGGATGGGATCATTTTGCTCCAGTTGATTTGCCTTTTAAGTTTCTTCATTTCATAAAACATGCCTTTCCGTGTTATCTAGTTAGACCTATCATTGTCTTTCTATGAAGTTCTTGCCTTTTCTATCCATCTTAGAAATCCACCAGCGGTTCAGGATAATATTATTCAATTTCATTTTCCTCTAGTTCTTGCAATTTCTGCTTATGCTTTCAAGCCTATTCCCGACACTGCCATTTCTGTTGCACTTGTGCAAAAGAGGTTTTTTATTACTTTTCTGCTCGTTCTCTTACATTTGTTCTTTGAATTTGTTAACTTCATTCAGTGAGCGAGCTGCCATATCATTCATTCTATCTTTCTTACCTGTTATTGCAAGCTATCTTTCCCGTTTTGAATTTCTTTGAGAGTACTAAGCATAATGTCTAAAATTTACTTCAGCTTTCCACTTCAGTTTTACTCAAATGTAAATTCGTCATTTGGCTCTTGCATTATGGTCACCTCCTTATAAAAGAATCATTTATTTTTTTTAATTTTAATCTTTATTTATTTTTGAGAGAGAGAGACAGAGACAGAGACAGAATGGAAGTGGGGGAGGGACAGAGAGAGAGGGAGACACAGAATCTGAAGCAGGCTCCAGGCTCTAAGCTGTCAGCACAGAACCCAATGCGGGGCTCGAACTCACCAACCACAAATTCATGACTTGAGCCGAAGTTGGCCGCTTACCTGACTGAGCTACCCAGGCACCCCTAAAACAATCATTTATTAATCCCCATGTTAATATTTTATTCTGTTAATTGTGATCGAATAAGGGGGAAAATCTGTTTGGTTCTAAATAGCTTGAGTGGATTTTTCCCATGTCCCCTCATTTTATTTGCAAAAGCAATACTGAACTTTCTAAATACATTATCCAGCTATTTAGTTATCTCAATAACTCTATCAACTGGGTACTGGAAATTATTGTCTGTTTTTGTTAGATGAGAAAACTGAAGTACGAGCATTCAGAGGTTTATTAGAAGTGCCACACATCTAAAAGTAGGATTTGGCCTCAGGCGACAGGCAGTTAGTTGATCATAAGCTATGCACTTTGCTGTTTCTTTAACTTACTGTCATTTCTTTGGAAGACCTGGTAATGAAGAGGTATATTATTCCATTCTTTGGAAGCCTGATATAGAGAAAAACAAATTAGTGAGCATTCCCAGCAGAAAAACCAGCCCCTTCATGTTCCAGAATTCCCAATAATGAAGCCCTATCTGGAAACAGTCTTTATGAGACCAAAACCCTTCTCACATCACCTCCATCTATGTATACCATCTACGCACACTGCTCCCTTTGTCTTAATCTTTTCACTCCAGAACCAGTCCTAATTTGCTTTTCCTAGCCAAAATGTTTATCAAAGCAATTTTCTAAAAAGAGCACATTATTTTTTCTCTACCAACCCCAGCTGTCATATGATCTATGTTTCTTAGCCAGTATAGATCCCAATTCCAACTTCCATCAAGAATGGAAGAAATGACTGCACCACGTTTTATATTTCTCTTTTTTTCTTCTCCCATATAGAGCTGTTGTTATCTTCCAATGTTCATTTCTATTGGGATCTGCAGCAGGAGTAGTGAGTGAGCTGTGTATGTTTAAATTGTGATCATATCTAGAATTGCCAACAGTCTGTCTTCTCGAACTACCATTTCACTAGCACTGGCAGGTTTTCTTTGAAATCTGACACTCTTCAAGATGTACCTAGCTTTGAAGTTCATGAACGAAACTTTATTGATCACTTAGTCCCTCATTCTCCACAGCTAAGGGATCATTTAACTATTTCATATCTGTCTATAGAGTCAGATGAATATATGTGTAACTATTTATCTACCTGTTTCTCAATTTTTACAGAAGATTCATAGGAGTTTCTGTGTCTTATTGATAGTTGTACTCTCTCTAATGTGCATTGTTTGATGATTGAATGGATAGATGTAGGGATGAATATTACTTGAAGTCGTCCTGCCATTTTGGCCTCATTTGTTCAAGAAGTTTTGTACTTGAAATACTTTTCCCCTCAATAACTTCCTTGAATAATTGCCCATCTTTCAAGGTTAGTGCCAAGATTTTCTTCTGTATTCCTGATTACCTAACTTGACTGAGCGTAAGAGCTACAAGAATTTCTTATGGGGAAAAAATTCTCAAGTCCTCCTAATCAGCACATCCAAAAAACAGTGGGATTCTGTATTTTTTACAAGCACAATAGAAGAGTCTTGTGATCAAGCACTTCTGAGAAAAGTTGAATTGCATGAAATCTATACATGCCAGTGAAAAACACTCTTCTCCAATAGTTTTGTACCCGTTTTAGAATATTTTTAACATTCTGCTTTAAAATGCACTTTTAGGGGTGCCTGGGTGGTTCAGTCGGTTGAGTGTCAGCTTTGGCTTGGGTCGTGATCTCGTGGTTTGTGAGTTCAAGCCCCGCATCAGGCTCTGTGCTGACAGCTCGGGGCCTGGAGCCTGCTTCAGATTCTGTATCTCCCCCTCTCTCTGCCCCTCCCTGCTCATGCTCTGTCTCTCAAAAATAAATAAACATTAAAAGAAGTAAAAATAAATAGATAAGTAACAAAATGCACTTTTAGGGGGGGCCTGGGTGGCTCTGTCAGTCAAGTGTCCGACTTCAGCTCAGGTCATGATCTCACAGTTTGTGAGTTCAAGCCCTGCTTTGTGCTGACAGCTCACAGCCTGGAGCCTGTGTTGGATTCTGTGTCTCCCTCTCTCTCTGCGCCTCCCCCGTCACACTCTGTCTCTGTAAAGGTGCATAAAATGCACCTTTAGGTGTAAAGTCTACCTCTAACATGAAACTGTACCCTTTTAAGAGTTATAGTCATGTTTGGATCAGATTTTGGATTTACCATAGCAGAGCATAGTGTTTTACAAATAATATTTGTTGAGCTATGTCATTGCATGTGCTCTGCACTGTCCACTCTCCATATTCAACCCAAAGAGAAGAAAGAGCTACGATTTGCTTAAAAAACATGTTTTAAATAAGGGTAGGGTAACTTCATTTATTCATTATTTCTAATATAGAAAACCTATTAACCTAATGCTTACTAGGAATTGAATCCTGATGACATTTTGTTGCAAAAATTAAAGGCCTGGTGTACTTAGTAATCGTCTGTAATGTTAAATCATTATTTACAATTTTTTTGACTTCCCTTAACCGTCAAGAGCCACCCAATTATAAATTGCCCTCTTATAAGACATTAATTAAATAACTGAGATGAATGATGCCCAAGAATAGATTTAAAAAAAAAAAAAACCTCAATTGAAGGAAGTAATCAAAGAGATTGAAACATGAGCACAAGTTGAGAAAAAAAAAAATGGATCTTCTAAGGGACTGAAGTTGACACCTCGCAAATGAAACATACTGTTGACTAAATGCAAAACATAACACATCAGTCAGGATGGTCAGACAAGCAGAACCATGGCAACACATGGAAAATGCAAAGGTATGAGATCTTCAAACAAGAACTCTTCTCTCAGACTGGTTCACTGACAATTAAGAGGGGTCTATCCTGACAATGCAGAAAAGAAGAGAAAGAGAACCGTATGACGGTTAAATTCACGCCAAAATGTATATGCATGACTCCTGTGATGATGAGTCTAGGCCATATTGTTAAAATGATTTGAGTGGCTCATATTACTGGGGTTTTATATTTTAATATGGTTTTTATTATTATTATTAATATCGTAGGTTTTGAACTTCATTTATGTTTCTTTTTCTTTACGTGAACTTCGAACATACAACAAACCAGTGTAGCATAGTTATTAAAACCCCCAATTCTGGGGACCTTCGGCAAGTCTCCTAGTCTGTCTACCCCTCAGTTTTCCTTCTGTAAAAGACTGATGTTAATTAATGCCTAGCTCCCAGTTAAATGGATTAAAGTGCTCACTTTCACAAAGAACTTAATAAGTGATACCAAATCATAGCAGCAGCTACAAGCAGTGGAAGAATAATGGGTCAGGATGACTTAAACACACATAAAAGAGAATCTTAATGGTCTAGTTTAAATGATAAGGGAAGGTGTTATTGCTTGTGGTTGGCACCTTAATGGCTCCCCAAAGATGTCTCTGTTCTCAACCTAAAAACTTGCAAATATTCAATTGACATGACCAAAGGGAGTTAAAGGTAGAAGATAGAATTAAGGTTGCTAATCAATTGACCTTCAGATGAGATTATCCAGGTTTCTCCAGGTGGGTCCAATTTTATCCCAGGGATTCTTGTAAGCAAAAGGGGAAAGCTAGAGAGTTGGAATTAAGGAGAAGCAAAAATGGAAGTGTCTATCAAAAGGGTGTGATGCTAGGGGTGCCTGGGTCGCTCAGTCAGTTAAGTGTCTGACTTCAGCTCAGGTCATGATCTCACAGTCGGTGAGTTCAAGCCCTGCGTCAGGCTTTGTGCTGACAGCTCAGAGCCTGGAACCTGCTTCGGATTCTGTGTCTCCCTCTCTCTCTGACCCTCCCCCGTTCATGCTCTGTCTCTCTCTGTCTCAAAAGAAAATAAACATTAAACAAAAAATTAAAAAAAAAAAAAAAAGGGTGTGATGCTGACTTTGAAGGTGAAACAAGCAAGGCCACAAGTCAAAGAATGTGGTCGGTTTATGGCAGGTGGAGAGGGTAAAGACACAGATTAATCCCCCGGCATCTTCAGAAAGCAAGGCAGCTTTGACAACAGTTTTAGTCCACTGAGACCCATTTTGAAATTCTGATTTTCAGAACTATAAAATAAACATTTGTCCTCTTAAACCACTAAGTTTCTGGTCATTTGTTACAGCAGCCCTAGGAAACATTGTATCACTCAAAAGCATCCATGACAGTGAGTCTCCAAGATTGCTTAAATCAGCAGCTTGGCAACATCATGAAGAACCCACATCTCTCCCATCCTTTGCTTTGTTGTCATCAGTGAAAGGCTTGCACCCTTGACAGACATAAAATGGCTTTACCAGCTTCCAAATTTCTGATAACCTTACAGATCTACCCAGAGAAATCCAAAGGCAAATAGATGATACGTCTTCCTTGTATTTTTTGTTTGAAGCTTGCCAGTTTACTTTATTTTTTGGTATTTTTGTCAAAAGGTTTTTATTCTAATTTGGTTTATATCAATCTTTCTCATTCCCTTTCAATAATTTGCATGCTATTTTGCCTCATTTGCAATTTTCTACCACTGGGATCATTCCTCCAAAAGTTGTAATTTTTTTTTTTTTTTTTTAGCCCCTTTGGTCTTTTTTTTAAATACTTGGATTTAACTTCTATATGGTGTGAGGAACAGATTGAATTTTTTGATCAATACCTAAGTTTCTTAATGTTACAAACTACAAAGCAAATTCCTTTCTCTCAATGACTTCTAGTGTGCCACCTCTGACTTCTATAAAGAACCCTTTGACATGTAGATCTCTTTTTGTGCTCTCCAGGTACCTACCTAGATTGACTGGTTTATTCCTGCCTATTATATGTGATTTTCATTGCTATCACTCTTGTAAATATTCTTGTTTATGGTAAGGCAATATCTTTCTCTGTCTTCTTTTTAAGAGTTTTCAGCACAACTCATTCCAAGTGACTTTTAGAATTAATTTGTCAGGTTCTGTAAAATATTCTCTTGAAATTTTGTTTAGAGTTGTGTTGTGCTTGCAGATTAAATTGGAAATACTTGTTATCTTTATGATATGGATAGATAGATATCTGGAAACATCATTTATCTTTCTACTTATTCAAGTTAAATTTTACTTTATATCATTCAAAAAAAGTATATAGTTATTTCCATAGTTTTGCATTTATTTTGACACATTTATTTCTAGCTACCTTATGGTTCTTGTATGCCTTTTAAAGTTTCTGAACCAGTTTTAACTTTCTTTCCAGTTTTGATTGGTGATGGCAAGAATATGAGAACACTACTTGTATTTGTATCTAGTAAACTTGATTTCTGTCATAAATTCTAAGACAAATTTCTTGAATTTTGCATGTAAAAAATGACAGGTTTTCATTCAGCTTGCATCTATCTGATCTTTAGACCTGTTACTACTATTTATGGGCTTATCATTTAGAGTGTGACTCTAGTGGATATATTGGGAGTAAAAAACAGCAAAAATCTTGTCTTGATTATAAGAGGAATTCTATAATTTCCCTCTTAAGTGTGTTATTTCCTCATTTTGCTTAACATCGATTATCAGTTTAAGGAGGTTTCTATTTCCAAGGTTTTTACTCTTTTGTTTGTGATTTCTAATCACTCTTAATCAAAATAAATTGCTATCTGCTGTACTGTATAATTTTGGCTTGTAAATTCATTTTGGGTTAGCTTTATCTGTGAGAATCCTTCTAGATAATTGTATATTTGGGTTTTCCAGGTGACCTAGCTAGACATCACTTTTATATTAACTTTCCATGTCAAAAAGTTAATCTAAATGCTATCTTAAAATTAATGTGAAGGCAGGCCTGAAGGTCAAGTTCTCAAGGAAAACCTGTTAAAATGTTGTTCATTCTTCACCCAGAGCTCAAGCTAAGGCTTAGACATTTTTGTGTAGCCTTCATTTGTCCGCTCTTTTTAAAAAAATGTTCATTTATTTTTGTGAGAGATGGAAAGAGCAAGCATACACGATTTGGTGGGGGAGGGGCAGAGAGAGAGGGAGACAGAGAATCCCAAGCTGGCTACACGCTGTCAGTGCAGAGCCCAGTATGGGGCTGGAACTCATGAACCATGAGATCAAGACCTGAGCTGAAATCAAGTGTGGGACTCTTAACCCATTGAGCTACCCAGGTGTCCCTCTCTCTACTCTTTAATAGAGGCTGTAGCCCTTTAAGAGTTGCCACTTTATTTATATACCTCAGTTCCAACTCCCTTGGAGTTGAGTAGATCTAATGCTTTAACTTCTGTCCCATTGTAATTTGCATTCTATTTTGGCCTTGTTTGCAATTTTCTACCACTGAGATCATTCCTCTAAAAGCTGTATTCACCAACCGCCCCCCCCCACTTTGGCTAAAGCATGGCTAAAGCTTAAAACTATAGTTATTAGAACTGACAAATATACCCAAGAAAGTATAAAGCATATTATTATTATCATATTATTATCTTTATTTCTATTTTCTCTTTTCTCTATGGATTTCCCCTAATTTTTTATTAAACTAGGCATTTTTATTATTGTTAGTTATATTTAAAAAAAATTTTTAAACTTATTTTTGATGGAGAGAGACAGAGAACAATTGGGGGAGGGGCAGAGAGAGAAGGAGACACATAATCCGAAGCAGGCTCCAGGCTCTGAGCTCTCAGCACAGAGCCCGACTTGGGGCTCGAACTCACAAACCGGGAGAACTCACAAACCTGGAGATCATGACCTGAGCCGAAGTCTGATGCTTAACCGGCTCAGCCACCCAGGCGCCCCAGTTAATTGTATTTTTAGGAGCATATTCAGTGTTTTGAAGGAGGCAATCTTTCCGTTTTAGTTTAACATATTGTCATAAATGAAAGCCCTATCTGTATCATTTGTGGGTGAGTTTAATAGATTTATATTTATTTTGATTACTGCCATATCAGACAACCTCTTAGAATTTTTTTTGATGTTTTGTGTATGTATTATATATAAGTAAGCTCCTGAGTATATTAAATGCTAATTCATGATCCATATTTCTATTACTCTTGGACTAGATATTTGAAGATAAAAATGCTTTTCTAAATAAAAGCTCTGTATCTTAACTGATAATAAGAGCTGTTGTTATAAATAGATTTATTTAAATTATGAACAACGCTACGTGCCAGATACTCTTCTATGATTGATGAAAGGAAAGCACATTTATTCATCTTGATAAAATACATCATTTCATGACTTGATAAATCTACCTATTCCTGAGTGGTTTTGCTGTTTTGTCCAGAAAGATACAGAAGCCAAGTCATTCAGGTGCCTTTCAGAGAACTTATGGCAAGCAGGATCTAGTTGATAGAATTTGAAATTTCAGGAGAAGGAGCTGTGAGATATCAATTAGGCTTCTCTGTTTTAAGAACACCTTTGTGGCATCTTTTGTGATGTAAGTCCACCAATTACCTGGGGAACCAGGTACAAACACCTCATTTCCATGTAGGGAAGCAGATTATCCTTCCCAATATCAAATCATCTTCTGGGCTTGCCTCTGGAGGATAAGAAGATAAGAATGTTTCAAAACCTAGGAGTAAAAGTCAAAAGAAGTGGGATCATTCTCTCTTAAAAGACCTGCCCCAGTGGTTTTGTGGGAATCTGGAATCATCTCAGCAGTCAACAAGTATACCGCTGACTGCATCTGTTTTTAAGAGGGACAATGGGTGGCAGAAATTGAAATAACAATGGTAGAAAATGTGGTTTCCTCTTTTGAACTATTAGAGTTAATAACGAGCTGTGTGTGTGTGTTTGTGTTTCTGTGTGGGTGTGTTTTTCCCAACAGTGAGGTGTTTGGAAAATGATTTTTTTTTTTTTTTTTTTGCTTATGTCACCGGGATTCCAGAACAAGTTTTAGTGGAGAAATGGGACTGAGAGGGTTTGAAGACCACTGAGTGTTTAAACAATTGATTCAAATTTCAAAATGAGATAAGACCTCATTTATAGGGCAAGCTGTGAAGTGGTACATTATGGTTAGAAATGTGTGATCTTGCAGATAAGTCAGAAAAGAAAGAAAAGAGTCCTTCTTTCCAATGTGTATCAGGAAAAGGGGAGTATGACAGCAAAGAATGATATAAGAACAATTACAGTCATAGACTCATACTTGAACAGCACTTTTTGAGTGGCTAAAATTCTCAGACTCTCATAATTTAACTTCTCAAGAGTTTTTATGAGTTGCTTCGAATGGGTTTCAATGCATTCAATTCAGAGATATGTCTTACCCAAGGCCACATGTTGGCTGACTTCTGACCAAATAACTATTTAAGGCCAATAATGGGTTATAGAGAAAGCCACTTTGCAGTCGTCCAAAATTGAAAAGGAGGAGAGATCATCTCCAATCCATCACAAAAACACATTGGAAAATATCCCCTATAAATTTTGGAAGAAAATAAAAGTATAAAGAAGAAATAAATAAAAGAACAATAATAAACTAGATAACCACGACCTATACATAAAATGTTTAGCTCTTTAAATATTTTATAGAATAAGTAAAACCTAGCATGTGGTTATATCTACTAAACATTCTAGGAACGTTAGACTTATACATACTTAATATTAGCCTCAAAATTCAAAAATTTAATACCTGTATGTCATACATTATATCATTCAATAATACATATATATCAAATTATATCATTCAAATGGTGAAGCTCCTAATTATGTTTTATGTCCTTTAATAGATTGATACTTCTATATTAAAATATTTTTTCTCCCAGTATTATTTTATTCCAAACATATTTTGCCGAATACATGTTGCCACACGTGTTGCCTATTCATGATTGTTTCCATGACTTTGTAAATATAAACTGACCCTCTACTTTTCGGTAATTATTTTTATATGTATATATATCTTATGTATAAGAACTGTTACATTTATTTGTTTAGTTTGCCTTTGGTAATCTCTACTTTTAGCATTACTATTCATTTTGTTTTATGTGCAAATCTTGAGACTGGAGGCAGCTTTAACATCATACTAGTAAAATATCAATTTTAGGCACTTTCTGAAGCTGTGTGACAGATTGTATTTATAATGGTATACTCATTTTCTTAAAAACAGCCACAAACTTTTACAAGCTTCAAGTCTCATCAAACTCAGATTTTACTGTTTGCTAGCAACACATAGCTGGATTTTTAAAACCCAGTCTGAAATTCTTTCTTTTAACATAGTCATCATAGTGGAGATACTTGATCTTATTTCTGGTATATTATTTTTTAATATTTATGGTGTCTTTTTGATACGGCTTCATCCTTTTGTTTTTGAACCTTAATTACTTTCAGGTGTATCCTCCTTTAAAAAAAAAATAGTAATGTTTATTTATTTATTTTTGAGAGTGAGAGAGAGCAAGGAGGCACAGAGAGAGAGGGAGAGAGAATCCCAAGCAGGTTCTGTGCTGATAGCACATAGCCTGATGCAAGGCTCAAACCCATAGACCATGAAATCATGAGCTGAAATCTTGAGCTGAAACCAAGTCAGACACTTAACCAACTGAGCCACCCACGTGCCCCAGGTTTATATACTTTTAAGTCAAGTTGTTTGTCTTCTTATTTTATCATATTAGAATTCTTCATTTGCTCTGCATATAAGTTCTGTGTTAGATCCACATTTGCAAATATTTTCATCCAATCTGTGCATTGACTTTTCATTTTCTTAATCGCATCTTATGAAAAGCACACATTTTTAATCTCGATGAAATGAAATTTAACAAATTTTACTTTTATAATTGATGCTTTTATGTTTTATTGAAGAAACCTTTGCCTTACTCAAGGTCATAAATGTTTTGTCTTATGTTTTCTTCTCGAAGTTTTATAGTTCTAGCTCTTATATTTAGGTAAATGATTCTTTGTATGTCAGTTTTTATATGTGTTATGAAACAAAGATCAAGACTTGTTTATTTTGCAGTCTTCTTTTTTAACATTTTTATTTATTTATTTTTATTTATTTTTATTATTATTATTTTTGAGAGACAGAGCATGAGCAGGGGAAGGGCAGAGAGACAGGGAGACACAGAATCCAAATCAGGCTCCAAGCTGTCAGCACAGAGCCCGATGTGGGGCTTGAACTCACAAACCGCAAGTTGACCTGAACCAAAGTCAGATGCTTAACCAACTGAGCCACCCAGGCGCCCCTATTTTGCAGTCTTTAGCAAGTCGAAAGACCTCATAATACAGGCATCAGATAGACTCTTCAGAAGGATATTGCCTTAGTAGGAGGGCTAAAATAGTTCTACTCAAGTCTGTTCTAAACCTACTCTTAAAAAAAATGTTTTGAAACAAACCTCAAAAGGAGTAAACTGATTCCAGGTAACTGTCAGGTGGAAGCACTAACTATTCTAAGCTTTCTAGAAGCTTTGAGAATTCTTTGCCCTCTTGCTTTCTGGTGGTTCTTTCCTTGGTCTCAAGTAGTTACTTGTCGTTCATGCACAGATTAATATCCAGTGAAAGGCTGGAAGACTAGTCCTCTTCAGATCTCAGAAACTGAAGATCACTCTACCCTGTGAAGGTGCCTTTTCTCTGGTATTCTGTTTCACAGATTCTAGCTTCCTGGCCTCCCTAAACTCGGAGCTCTGCTCTTCAACTTCATGAGACCTTTGGAATCTGTTTTTCCCACTCTGTTGTTGCCTGAAAAATGTCTCCAGGCAGTGAACTGGGGCAGTAGTAGGGCTTACCTTGTTTGTTTCCCTTTTCTCAGGTTACATATTCTCTGTTGGCTGCCTAATGTTCGAAAATTGATATTTTTTATATATCATCTGGTTTATAAAGTATTGTCAGGGTTTGGGGGTGGGGTGTAAAACTAGTCTCTTTTGCTCCATAATGCCTGGTACCCAAAATATGTTTCATGTAATATACTAAGGTGACCACTTTTAGGAGTAAAACTCTTTTTCATGTTTATGCTATATGAGAATCAGTGATTATATATTTGTTGTTTAAAAAGCTTTATCTTTACATGCGTCTCAGTCCATTTTAGAAAAACTGGAAAGTCTTGCCATTCTTTCTAGGTATTTCCAAAAGATTATTTTATTGAATTGGCTTTCAACTTAGAAAGCTTGAGGTGTCTGATTGTAAGAGGTAAACTCATAATTAAATTTCATTGAAAGTGGGGGCAGCTGGGTGGCTTTTTAGTTGAGCATCCTACTCCGGCTCAGGTCATGATCTTGTAGTTCATGAGTTTAAGCCCCGCGTCCAGCTCTGTGCTGACAGTTTGGAGTTTGGATCCTACTTCAAACTCTGTACCTTCCCCTCTCTCTGCATTGCCCCTGCCTGCACTCTGTCTTTCTCTCTCTCTCAAAAATAAATAAGCATTAAAATTTTTTTAAATGGAAAAAAAATACCATGGAAAGTGTGAAAATGTCACTATACCCGACATCTAAGCAATTGTTGAACAAGGGAGAAAGATAATTAGGTAGTAAAAGTCATGAGAGAAGTTGGGAAGAAAAGAAGTTAGGATATCTTGATGGGCAACAGGTAAAAGAATTTGGGGTTCAGCTTCAAAACAATGAAATTAAAAAAGTAATTTCAAGTATTTTCTATACTGATTCTCAGTCCAGGATTTCTTCCTTTATATCAATCACATAGCAACTTACTTTATAAACACTTTTAATGGGTATTTACATTAAGTTTTTTTCTAGAATAAATTGACCAAGATATTACATTGTTTGTAGAATATTAGGTCTTGCCTGATTCAGCTGAAATCCTTAAACACAAAGAAATTCATGCTATGAATAAATAAAGATCAAAATAATAAAGAAAATGTTTCTAAAATTCCATTTCTGTTCTAACTTAAGTGTTTAGGGCAATCATTTTTTTTTATATAATAGTACTCAGAAAAACTTAGCAAGGTTGCAATAAACATCATATATAAGTAGAGCTATAAAATTAAACTATAATAAATAAGACCAATAATGATAAATATACACTAAATTGTCTATCAGTAGTTATGACTGTTATATTTGGTTTGTATGAGGGAGAATATTCATAGATATAGATAGCCCTTTTTCAAATCTTACTCTGAGAATTCATATACATTTTGAATAAATCTCTTTAAAGATTGGCAATGAATTTTCTCCAAATATTCAAGTTGGTTTGATTTAAGATGAATACAATTATCATTTTCAAGAGGACAGAACATTTTATATGATTTCCTATTTATGCATTTTATTTCAGGTTGACTAACAGAAGTTTATGTTTCAAATATTCAAAGAAGTATAAATGAAGTTGACTACTAAGGAATAGCTTTCCAAAACGACAACGTATTTTCACAATAATATCACACATGGTTCATGCAAATGTGATCGATTATAGCCACAATGCAAATTACCCTAGAGGGTGATTTTTTTTCACTCTCCTTCACTTCTAAGAGACATCGTGTGTGTGTGTGTGTGTGTGTGTGTGTGTGTATACATGAGTGTATGTTATATAATTTTTTTGTTATATAACATTTTATAAGACTACTGACTTGATACATATCAAAGGAATTTAGAATAAAGGAATAATGCCCAAAATGCATGTATGTTAAATACAGTATATTTTCTTGTAGGCCACAGAAAAAGACATAGATTGCTTGAGGGCAATGTCTCTCAAAGTAATAATAGGTTCCAATGAATCATTCACGTTTTCCTATTCAGTTCAGACAATCATCTGGATTTGTGAGACGTATGACCGGAGATATAGATGAATTCCATTTGTTGTAACTTTGTTGTGTATATGTGTAAAATTAATTAGACCATAACACCATCTTTTTTCTGACACATATATTCCATTTGTATATGCATTATCTCAAGCCTCCTTCATACTGGAATTGAGATCATTTATAAAGATACATATGTATAACATTATAAAAAATGCAAAACAAAATCAGGGAGAAATAAATATACAGACAATGAAAATAGTATAAACTCAGGAGGGAAAGTAGCATCTCAAACACATGTCACATGTTTCCTCACATACTTTGTTTGTTTGTTTTTGTTTTTTAGTTTATTTATTTTGAGAGACAGAGAGAGAAACAGAGAGAGAGCAAGCAGGGGATGGGAAGAGAGAGAGAGGGAGAGAGAGAATTCTAACCAGGCACCACACTTTCAGTGCAGAGCCCAATGCAGGGCTCAAACTCACAAACCATGAGATCATGACCTGAGCCAAAATCAAAAGTCGGACGCTTAACTGACTGAGCTACCGAGGTGCCCCTCCTCTTATACTCTGGAAATTGTCAGAGTAAATAAATTAAGACAGGTCTGACTTAATAAAAATGTATTATTTTTACTATTACTTTTACATAATTCATATACAAGTTTTTCATGAAAAAAAAGTTCACTAAATGATCTTATACGGCATAAAAAGCCTTTGCATCATCATGGTATCCACCCTCTTTTTAAGTAACATCTTCACTGTTCTCCACATACAGTATGGTCTGGTTACCCAGAATGTCTCTTCATTTCCCCTCATGTCATGTTCTTGCACTCTGGCCCTATGTCTTTGCACAAGCTAGTCTTCCTGTGTGGAGAACCAATCTAAATCTCTTTTTCTTAGTGAAGGTGCATGCAACCTTTAAGATCTAGTTTAATGTTTCTTCCCCTCTGAATACTTCTCTAGGACCACAAAACAGGTTATTCACCCTGTTATCTGTGGACCATCTCTATTTTAAGACAACCCATGAGAGTATGATAATACCTTTCAAAACCCTTGTAATAATTTCTTATATGTTTATTAGCTCCAACATACTGAGAGGATGGAGACTATATCTTGTTCAAGTTTGCATTTTCAACTGTGAGCCCCTTACAAATGGATACTCTGTGAGTACCAGGTGCACAATGGATTGTTGTCTCCCTAAATTAGCTTAAAGATGGAGCTAACAGTAGAAGTGAGTAACAATTCAATGTTAAGAAGAGTCTAGCAGGAAAAAGAATCATAGGAGGACTGAGTGCCAAAAGACCTCAAAGGGAATTATGATTTTAGAAACATAACCCCATAAAAAATGTTTTATTAATCCATCTGGATTAATCTCATAATTAGTAGATTCATTTTAAAAATCCATAGCAATATGGACAAATTTTTGAAATGCTTAGTATTATCAGTATAATCCTAATAAATTTCACCTAATGTGAGTTATATTTTTAAAGAAAGTTACCTCCCTTAGATTGCACACTGAAAGCATTTTTATTTTATTACATATGGCCTTTCTTTGTAATTGTGATGAGCTATCACAGTCCAATTTTCTTCCAATTGTACAGTACAAAGAATTTCTCCTAGGAGCTGCTTTGAAGATTAAAGCATAGAAATAATTTTATTAATGCAATTTTATTTTATATAACAGCACAATTCAGCAAGCCTACATTCTTCATGAATATCAGTATTATCTGTATAGCATTTAATTTACCAATGGTACAATGTGAAAATGCCCTGGTTACCTGTTTGCAAAATGAGCAGGTATCCTAACAGCTACTGCTTTCTGTGAATCATCAAAGTTTTATCCTAACTGAAAAACTAGTAGTACTGGGCTCAGTAGCACACTTCATTTGTGTCCATTTTGTGTTTCTGAAAGTGCTTACCCATAACCTTATTTAGCCTTTCTGCAATTCTGTGACCTAAGATTCCCTCGCTAATTTATTTTACATAAGTGACAAAAAAAGACTCAGAGACCTGAAGGTGACTTTTCAGGATTGTGAGACAGAGTTGGGGCTAGAACTGAGGCTGTGTGACTCCTGGCTCAATAATGTTTCCCCTATCGAATAACTATCTATTTCATCTTTGGAATGGTTCATAAGAAACTATGGTGTCAGTTTCAGAACTATGGAATAAAAGGACGTATGGAAGACATAGATGGAGCTAAAGGAAAGTCAAAAGTCACCCAGGAAATATTCATTCATGCATTAATTCTTGTCAGAAATATCAAACATCTCTCATGAACTTTTCACTGTTGTGAAAATTTAGCATTTGAGAATCACTGAGAATTTAGCATTGAACATACATTTTATTATAAATGTTCTATTTTCAACAAAAATTATGAGACATGCAAAGAAGCAGGAAAGTATTGTTCATGTGTAGGAAGAAAAGCAGTCCATAAAAACTGTCCCTGAGAGACTCCAGGCATTGGACTTACTAATGAAGACTTTAAATCAACTATTATAAATATGTTCAAAGAACTAAGGAAAATAATATTTGAAGAAATAAAGGAAAACATGAGAATGATGTCTCACCAAATAGAGAATATCAGTGGAGATTGAAATTATAACTTTTTTCAAATTATAATTTTAAAAATTAAATATAAAAAAATAGGAAGCAAATAGAAATTATGGAGTTGAAAATAAAATAACTGAAATTGGAAATTTATTAGAAGGCACCATGGCAAGTTATAACTGGAAGAAGAGAGAATCAGAGAACTTGAAGATTGATCAGTTGATATTATACAATCTGAGGAGCAGAAAGAAGAAAGAATGAAGAGAAATGAACAGAACCTCAGAGACCTGTGGGACACCATTGAGCAAACAAACAACCTCATAATGGAGAAAAACGGGGGAAGGGAAAAAATAGGAGGGTATGAGGGATGCAAACAATATCTGAAGTAATATGAAAAATATTTATCTATACTGAAAAACCTCAACAAATTCTCAGAAAGAAAACTCAGAACTTCATACCTAGACATATCAAAATCAAACTTTGGAAAGACAAAGAGAATCTTCAAAGCATCAAGAGAGGTGACTCAATATATTCAAGTGGTCCACAATAACATTAAGAGCTGCTATATTGTCAGAAATTACAAGAACAGGAGGCATTGCATATTCAAGAACAGTGGGATTACATATCCAAAGTACTGAAGGAAAAAGCTTGTCAATCAAGAATTTTATATCCAGCAAAATCATCCTTCAAAAATTAAGGAGAAATTAATACATACTCAGATTAACAAAAACTAAGCAATTTGTCTCTAGCTGACCTGCTCTACATGAAATACTGGAAGGAGTCCTTCAGGCTAACATGAAGTAATGCTAGATACTAATTTGATTCCACAAAAAGAAATAACACTAGTGAAGATAACAGTATGCTTTAATATAAAAGATAGCATGTATGTATTTTTTTGTTTATAATTCTCTCTTTTCTTACATGATTAAAAGAAAACCAACTGCAAAAAGCAATAATTATAAAATGGAGTTGATGAGCTAATTATGTACAAAGATGAAATTTGTATGATAATAACAGCACAAAGTTTTGAGGAAGGGAGATATGTAAAAGGAATAGTTTGGTATGCTCTTCTTTTCATGGTGATATTTATCTGAACTAGATTTTTATAAATTGAGAGGTTAATTGTAGTCCCCACAGTAACCAATAAGATATTAACTTGAATAGGATGTACACATCATGCCAGATAAATAGATAGCAACCATTTTCCCAAATGAGAAGATATATTTAAATTATAAATTTGCTTTTAGTATAATAGCATTGATTCAAAGTGATTATTTACAATTATGGAGTAATTAAGGCTGGTTCAAAAATATTCTGTTATCCTTTTGAGTAGAATTGTACTTACCCACTCCCTTGGAGTCAGGCAGCCATGCAGCTTGCCTTAACCAGTCATTTGTAACAGAATGGCATGTTTCAGCTCCAGGCTATAATTTTATAAGTCAGTGTGTGGTCGCCAGCCCCATTTTACTGACAGCATCAGTGGAAGTGTGTGGAGAGAGTGAGTCTTCATTATTGTTTCTGAGTAGCCATGATACTCAGAGACCTTAACTAATATACATGACATATGTACTATTAATAGGAATAAACTTTTGTTGTGTTAAGCCATTGAGATTGGGGGTAGTTTGTTACTGCAGTATACTCCAATATACTAGCTTGTCATGTACAATAACATTAATAGTGGGATATATTGCAAGAACTTTCTCTAGGATTAGTGACTGTATGAATATAATTGTGTTTGACAAAAGATTTAGATAATTTGGGGAAAATTGATGATTTTACGTGATCTTTATTAGGTGGTCTATTTGACATCCAAATTTATTACCACATCTGTTTTCTCCTCAAGAATCTCTTGGTCTAATTGGGCAGTTTTCTCTGTTATCTCTCTCTTGAGGAAAAACATGCATTCCTGCTTGCATGCCATTTTTTGTTCTCTTCCTTCCATTTGGAATACCTTTTCTTTAGGTATCATACTCAGGTGACTTATTAAAATCCTGTCAAATCTTTAGTGACCCATTCAAGTCATATTTGATTCAAGTCAGAATTTCCTTTATTTTTTTACTCTACATAGATAATAAACTAATAAGTTAGCATACACCGACTACCAACAATGTGCTAAGTTCTGTTGGTTGCTTTGCCTAGGTTATGCTATTTTGTTTTTACGACAACTTATCAAGAGGAATTTAGGCTGAGAAAGCATCATATCCAAGCCATGTAACTGATACCTTGCTAAGCCATATTTATAGAGGCAGTATTTTTTAAAACTGCAATTCTTTCCTTTCAACTACTTCCCCTATACTAAGCTTCTACTGTACTCACTCAGCTTTCTTAAGGACCTAGTCATTAATTTTTCCCCTTAATTTTATCATGTACTCCATCTCTGTCCTCTAGGTGAATTTTAAACTCCAGTCTCATAATGATTTGGAATCTCATCCTTCATAGAAATGAGTATTCTTTTAAATATCTCAGTTTAGATTTTAATATTCAAGAATTTGAAATAATAATAAATAAAGAATATGTGATTCTTCAAATCACAAGTCTGTTACGGAACCTTAAAGCAGCTTAAAACAGTAGTTTTAGCTGAAAAATAATTTCAGTGACCAGGAGGAAAAAAGGGAGGTTAAGACAATTGTATGAGTTACAGACCATTTATTTATAGAAACCAAACAAAATATAGACATCAGTGATAAGTTTTGCGGTTTTTATTCCAGTTGTTCTGATGCATACATAGCTGCAAATCTTGTGGTTTATTTATGTTTCCACAGGGAAAAAGAAAGGTAACTAATGCATACATATCAAACACCTCTGTGGAAGAAGATGGTTAGATGGCTAAGATCGTTGACTCTTTTTAATGTTACCAGAGGTATCAGAAATGCCATTTTAATACCTTAGCCTATAAGAGGTGTTTTGAAATCAGTCACTCTGATTCGTGGGAGACAAAATTTAAACCCCAAATGCGACTGCCTCCAAAATCTGTACATTTCTCTTCATACAACCCAGTTTTTAAACTGTCTGGAAGAAATCATTACAATCCCCATCAGAATGATTGTATTTAAATATGATTTCTTCATGCTGTTGAGCTTTCTATTCTTTGCATCGGGGTATGGTAAGCAGTTAACAATCTGGTATCTCTTGGCACTACTTTGCCAAAGATAAAATCATTCACATTCCCCTTTGCATGTGGCAAAAGGTCTTTTCAAAGGGATGTGCACAGTGCTAAGAAGTTGAAGCTGAAGCGTTTTTCTTCTGGCTTAGATCACATTGACCACACCATTGGGGTTATCATTTCATCATTTTTCTTGGATTTGCCAGCTCTGTGCTTCAGTGCTAATATCTTTACAAACACATTTTTCTATCATACTGTCCTTCTTTCTCTTTTTTGCTGAACTGTGATCAGAATCCAAGTCATTGTATGTTTTATTTTTGTCTTGTTTTGATTTTCAAAAAGCTCCAAAAACTCTCATTCCTGAATCTTGACTGTCAAAGTCAATACCCTGTTCACCTTTTACTTTATACATATGAGACCAGAAAAGTGACTTTTTAAATTACATGTTTCCCCTCTAAGCTGTCTTATCCCTGGTGTTTTAGAGACATAGTCATATCTTCTTAGTTTCTTCTCAAAATGAAGTTTTTGCTGCCGTGAATACCACTGATGCAATGTCATGATGAATGCGGAGGAGAATTCTGTCCTGCCATCTTCTAAATTGTGGGCAAGTCTCATTAAAAAAAAATGCATCAGGGGCGCCTGGGTGGCGCAGTCGGTTAAGCGTCCGACTTCAGCCAGGTCACGATCTCGCGGTCCGTGAGTTCGAGCCCCGCGTCGGGCTCTGGGCTGATGGCTCGGAGCCTGGAGCCTGTTTCCGATTCTGTGTCTCCCTCTCTCTCTGCCCCTCCCCCGTTCATGCTCTGTCTCTCTCTGTCCCAAAAATAAATAAACGTTGAAAAAAAAATTAAAAAAAAAATGCATCATTAATAATGATGGAAAAGGAAAAGTATCCCAGCATGATATCACTGGAGATCCCCAGTGGAGATAACACTGGATCATGGAAAAATGGTCTCTTAACTTTTGATGGAAGTCAGGTGGGAGCCTCCAGGAAATGAGAATAAATACTGAAATACACCTTACATTCTTTGATAGGGTCCCTTTAGATTAGAATCACAGTAAATATCACTTTTGATATCACAGATTCTTTGGCACTGATGAAGTTTCATGGCTGTGCAATTATTTTTGAAACTTTCCAAGACTGTGGAATTTCCATAGTAGAATGAAGATTAAGAATTCTGGCCAGCCCTGAAAGGTGTTACAAGCTTCCCTAAAGCTATGAGCACAGCTCATAGAAATGTATCTAAGTTTCAGTTTATATGAGCCCATTTCAATCCATGACTGATACATTGCTGGCAAGAAGGTAAGGAATGTGGCCCAAATCAGAATTCTTTATAAAGGACTGCATTACTGATGCCCAACCAGAAATTAGGTGAACACCCTTTTTTTTTGGTTTGGTTTTTGGTTTTTGGTTTTGGGTGAAGCTAAAGTTGGTTGCTAAATGTACACTGTAAAATTGTGGTGATTCTCATAAGTAATATAGATATGAAATCTGAGTATTTCAAGAAAAAAAGACTTTGTGACTTGAGTTGAATAATAATGACCTCTCGTGTTCTACTTTGATCTAGCATAGGTAACTGTGGGATTCCTCCTTCTTTTGCCCCCTACTGTCCTTCATTTCTTCTTTTCTAGCATTACATTTTTTTTCTATTATCCAGATGAGGAAAAAAAAAAAAAAAACTTCCAACAGAGTTCTAAATTCTATTTAAATTTGGTCTGGTGGCATCTAAATTTTGAGGTGTTTTTAATGTACTCTTAAGTAGAATTACTTTAGAAAGTTAAATTTACTTCTTAAGTATTATTAATACAGTGAAAACAAAGCATTTTTATAGAGAAATCAGAAACTTTTGGTGCATGTCTTCAACTCATTAAGATTTCTTTTTTTGAAAATATTTACTACACTGGGTTACAGCTAAATTAAATATGGTGAATGGATCTCTCCTGAGGGGATAAACTAAATTAAACTGGGAAGAAACCAAATCTAATTGTATTGCATCTTTATGATCTAGCATTAAGAATTCTTAATCTACCTCCATCTCTTTGCCTTAGTAATGCTCACACTTTATCAGCGTGGGCGATAGTTTGCATTTTTCTGAAGGGAATATGAAATAAAACATTAAAAACTAAGCTATTCTTAAATATTACTCATTTTTTGTTAATAGTATGCATTCATGTTTCTGGGACAAAAGTGTTATAAAATTTACTAATTGTATATAAACATTTACGTCACATGAGCTTCTTGAAAATTGAGTCCCTTTATATTTTGTGCATTTATTTATTTAACAAACATTCATTAAGCAGTACAAAGAAGAATAACTAGTTTCTGCTTCCAAGTTGGCCTTCAGTCTACTTCGGCAGACATTTAAACTCATGGAAATGGAGGCAGATGAAGTAATAGTAAATGGGTAGATGATAGATAGTGAAGGCTTTAACAAAGCTCTATAGAAAGTGCTTTTGTTTTTTGGTTTTTTTTTTTTAATTTTTTTTTTTAACGTTTATTTATTTTTGGGACAGAGAGAGACAGAGCATTAACGGGGGAGGGGCAGAAAGAGAGGGAGACACAGAATTGGAAACAGGCTCCAGGCTCTGAGCCATCAGCCCAGAGCCTGACGCGGGGCTCGAACTCACAGACCGCGAGATCGTGACCTGGCTGAAGTCGGACGCTTAACCGACTGCGCCACCCAGGCGCCCCTAGAAAGTGCTTTTGAAACACAAAAGAAAAAAAAATGATTTTCCCCCTGGGGGAAATCCAGGAAAATTTTATAGGAAAATGATATTTACATTGAGTTTTTTAAATCAAGTAGGGAATGAGATGGCCAATCTAACTAAGCAAAATACCAGCTAACATTTACTAAGCCCCCAAAATACATTTTACATATGTGGAAAAACTAAGACCTCGACTGCCAAGTAACAAGTCAAGGACACACAGCTGGTGAGTGGAAGAGTTAGAATTGGAATTCAGACAATATGGCTTTAGATTACACTCCTAATCTAGACAACACTACCAATGAATGGTAACATGAAATGTCATAGATTATTCTGAATCAAAAGATCTAAGATGTTTAGGACTTTATGGTGATGAAGCTAAAAATGTTACACATGGTTTATTATGAAAACCCTAAAATTTGGCCTAAGAATTCAGATTTGATCTAAAAAGTATCCAAAATTCTTAAGCCGAGAAGTCATAAGCTCTGAAGATGTTTTGAAATAAACACTACAAACCTAGAATTTAAAAGAAAAAGAGAGAAAAGACAGTTATTTAAAAGGACAGCATAGCTGCATTGCAGAAAGGGAGGATAGAAGTGTACCCCAGTGGGAGGCTGGGGTCAGCACACTAAAGTCTCCTCAACTGGTACTATTGTTAACTCCTTGTCTCTGTGGAGGAATGAGGGCCTAGTCCTTCTTAGTCTGCCATCTTGCTGACATCCAGCAAGTGACTTTTTAAACCACAGATCATCAGTTTTTAATGTAATATTCTCCTAAAAGCTTCAACTCAGGATTACCTAAAGTCTTTATCTAAAAATAGGTTAAAGGCTTTTTCTTGCCTTTCAGATATAATTCTCTCTTAAGCATAGATTACAGGTCCTCTTCATGATCTGGCCTCTGCATAAGATCCCAGGTTCATTTCTTCCCTGAATTTAAACTCTACAATAGAGCAAGGACTGAATTTTTAGCCAACATGCTCTCTGGAGTTTTGCACATAACATAATTTTCCTAGGATGTTTTGTTTCTTCTGCTCTTAGTCTGCTCAGGCTGCCATAACAAAAATAGCATAGACTGTGTAGCTTAAAAAATAGAAATCTTTCTCACAGTTTTCGAGACTGGAAAATCCAAAATCAGGGTGCCAGCCAGTCAGTTCCTGGTGAAGGTACTCTCCTTGGGTTGCAAATGACCAGTTTGTTACTGCATCTGCATATGGCCTTTCTTCAGTTAATTCATATGGAGAGAAGGAGAGAGACATCTCTTGCTGTTCTTAAAAGGCTACTGATCTTGTAATGAGAACCCCACCCCTAGGACCTAATGTAACCCTAATTACCTCCTAAAGGTCACACCTTCAAATACCATTACACTAGGGGTTAAGGCTTCAATATATGAATGGGAGGAGACAAAAATATTCAGTCTATAACATACCTCAATGCCAATTCTACTTTTTCTTTGCCTAACTTCTCCTCAATTATTTTGCTCATATTTCCTTGTCACTAATCCCTAATATTTCCTCTGTAATTCTAATTCAACTTGATTTAGATCTTTTAATTCTATTGTCTATACTTCTTAATCTTTTATATTTCATCTGTGTGTTTCTTCACACTAGTCGGTAACTTATTCAGGTTTCTATACTAGTTTATTAATCTCTTCAAGTATGCTTCATGTGCTATATAACTTCTCTAATCCTATGTTATAATTAATAATTTCTTACATTAAACTGTCAAGTTACTATATTGTTTCCACTCCTGATTGGACTCAGATTGGTTTACCATGTAATACCTTCTCATAAAACATTTTTTGTTCTCTTAATTTACTGGTGCCTTTGTTTTGTAAGCTCATTTCAAGACCTGTCTTACACACACACACACACACACATACACACACTCCTGTTCAAATGTAAGTGGAAATTTTCTTCATTTTTTAAAAAGGTTTCATCCAAATTAACCAAATGGTATAAAGGATAAACATTATAGTAAAACATTTGAATAAAAGGACATAGAGACTTATTACTTATGTCTGTCAATGGAGCTATTCTTACTAATTTATCCAAGCTAGGACCTTATAAGAACATCCAAATGGATGAAAAGCCAAACTTTACTGTGCTTGTATAGCCCAGTGCTTTCCACTGAAATAAACTAAATATTGGGATTGTTCATGAAAAAACCTCTTTGTAAAGAATGTAGTATAATGTCATAATTATAATATGCCTAGCTTTATCTAAATACCTTCTGATTCAGCTCTCTGACAAAGGAAAATGGCGACAGTAACCGTGGGGAGAAAGAAAATGTAATAACCTTATCTGCAGAAGGATAATATTTAGAAAAGCACCGTTGTATTTTTCCTTAGCTTCCTATTCACATTTTCTTCTTTCTCACATAATTTGGACAAGTAGGAAATTAACCATATTTGTCTCAAGAGAAGAACGATAGAGCAGAACACAAAGAAAAATGCAATACTTCTTTTTTTATCTTCTGTTTCAGGCATAAAATAATAGAGTTAGAAGAGTGTGTGATTATTCAGAGTCAATATTCTTTGTTAATACTACTTCAAACCTGCAAAACTAGATAGCACTTTCCTGTACTGGCAAAGGCAGAGAGTTATATAAAGAGGGAACCTTAGTATCTAGAGGGTCTATGCCATGTTCTTTCCCTGCGAAATACCAATGGCTAGGAAAGCCAGAAAACTCATAATCCAAGCTGAGGTAATATGACAGAAAATTTATAATACATGATGAGCTAATTAGAGTCAATCTTATGTCCAACTCAAGAGCATCGTCCTCAAAAATTCTTTAAAAGTTGCTTAATTTATTAAGATACGCTCAGTTGAATTTTCAGTGGACAACATGGCTCAAGAAGACAAGATTAAGTACATGAATCTGCCATTTAAACCTGAAATGCTCACGTATCTTATAAGCAAGTCTAGAAAAAGAGGTATATATCAAAAAGAAGGGTGGGTTCACCACTGGCATACAAAACTTACTGGGATCAAATAGGTAAAAAGCTAACTCATTTTTGAAAGCTTGTACTCTTCAAAGAGCTCAGTGGAATTATACCTGATTGTTACTGTTCAAGACAAAATAAATTTTATCCAGACTCCCATTTCTGTAGCAACAAACAACTCTCTCCATATGTGTCCATTCCAACAAAAATAAAGAGAAGGTCATGTAAGAGGTATAGCCAGGAACATAGAGATTGATGGACTGCAGGACAACTGGGGTTGGGGAGGGTTACTGTGGCTTCATCTAGGAACATTATCAACAAGACTTTAGAATATTATAAACCATTGACTATGTATTGTAGGTACACCTCCTATTTTCCCTCTTTCTTAATGGAAGCACTTACTGCAATTATCTTGTCTTTTTCCTGTGACTATGTATTTTTTGGGGAGAGTAGAGGCAAATAACCTGATATCCTATTTCATAAATCCCATATCAGAGGGACCATAATGACCCAAATATAGAAATTATTACAAAGTCCTAGACTTTGAGTTTCTTGTGAATCTTTGCAGAGGAGGAGTAACATATTCTGTGCTTTGAAGGGAGGAAAATGACAATATGTAATCAAATGTTAGGCTGTGACAGATTTTATTATTATTTCCAATTATTTGCTGCCCCATGTGTAACAGGATTATATATCTCTACCCTATGTCATATTACTTGTACTGTCTCTCTGTCCTGCTGTCATAAGGTCCAGACATGCGACTTGGTTTGACCAGTGAAATAGAAGAGATGACATCAAGTATTCTGAACAGAAGCTTTATGATCTATCTTCTATCCTTCTAGCTATTTTACATTTCTTTCCTTGTCCCTCAAAATATGATGTCCAGATTCAGCTGAATCCTAGAATACTAAAAGACCCACTGGAAGCTGGTAAATGAAATATAATTGGCATTATGTCTAGCCCAGAGTCTGAAAAAAAAAAAAAAAAAATATATATATATATATATATATATATATATATTAGAGAGTCTATAGCCTTAGACACTAATAAACTGGGAAAGTCTAACAATATTAATCCTATGTGATGATGAGATTATCATTGATCTTTTATCCTTGATATCTATCTTAAACCATGATTTTTTTTTTAACTTTAAATATTTTCAGATTTTAAGCTTCTGTAGGGGACCATCAGTGTTCATCAGTATGTCTTATATTTCCCTGAGTAATACATGCCAGTGTGTGCAGATCAATACATATCTGCAAAGGCTTCTCTGAGGTGCTTGAAAGTTTAGGACAAAGCTAAAACATAGAGTACACAATCTTAGAGCTAATGATCTCCTATTTAACACTCAAAGGAAGAGTAAAGTATCAGAATGGGACTAATTTTCTAAAAGGATTGAGGAAAAGTAATCAAGCATAGTATTCTAGGAGGCAACAATACCATTTTTAAAGTAAATTGCAAATTGTTAAGATGAGTTCTAAGTAAGAAAAGTCAATAGACATTGGTAACATGCTGAGATACTCCATAAATGACATTGAATCAGTGAGAATTTTGTGAATAAAGCCTGCTGATTTAGGTCAACATTGAGTAATTACTGGGATAAAAACAATAAAGATGATAATCTTTACAATCTTTATTCTTCTCCTGCATGGGAACTGATCATGCTAGTTGCCTAGTTGTGGGGGGAAAAGGAGCTCAAATATTAGCCCTTGAATTTTCAGCACACCTTTATAAACTGGTAACTGGAAATGCTTATTTTTAATCAGCATAGAAACGATTGTATGTATGATATTCAGTTTCCTAAAGTTAATAATTTAGTAAGAATTGTCCATTCCCAAAAACATGTTAAAGCACCTTTTTTTTTGTTTGTTTAATAAACCATGATATATTTCTGTCCTACAACAGGAGGGATACTTACATATTGTAATTCTAAATGATTGAATTCATGAATTTAAGACTGAAGCTCCATTTTCTTGCCTGTAACCATTCTCTTATAAGTTACATGTACATGCTATGCCCATTGAAGTATCTTTTTTATTCTTCCTTTAATTAAATTATTGAAGCATTGAGCATTATAGTAATGAGTGGATGTTGAGATAGTGGATTATTTCTTTTGTTTCTATGAATAAAATTTATGGGGGCTCAAATAGTGAAATTATAGTCACTCTTAAAATTCATACAGCATAAAAGTAGAAGGATTATGATTTAACCCTTGTGAAATATTTATTAAAAATTACTGTCCCAAGAGTATATAGCAATACCAGTAGGCAATGGCAGCCTGAATAATTCAGCACCATCATGGTGTTTCAAGGTAGCACAGAAGTTCCAATATCCTATTGTTTATTTCCAGGCCAAAATATTATCACCTCCAAAAAAGGGAAAGAAAAAAAAAAACTTTTATAGATGTTAGAAATACAGAGAACAAACTGATGGTTGATGGTGGGGCAAAGGTGGGGGAGAGGGGAAAATGGGTGATGGGCATTGAGGAGGGCACTTGTTGGGATGAGCACTGGGTGTTGTATGGAAGCAATAAACCACAGGAATCTACCCCAGAGACCAAGAGAACACTTTACACGTTGTATGTTAGCCAATTTGACAATAAATTATATTTTTTAAAAAAAGAATTTTTAATTAAAAAATAAACAATATATCTTGGTATTTCTTGCATAAAGTCTCATAAAGGTATGGAGGTTGAAATATATTTGCAAAGCATGTCACAGGCACAAGCAGTGTAAATGTTATAATGGTAGGCAATTGAGGCATCAGGTTGGAGGTGGAACTAGAAAACATTTCTATGAGGCTATGATGTACCATATCATGCCTGCTAGTGTTTAATTAGAAAAGCAAATTCTCTGCCTGTGCCAACGTTTACATTTTCCTTTGAAAGGATGTATTACATATGACTTGTCTAATCTATTCCAAGTTAGAAATAGCTTTGATACAGAAAGATGCTATAGAATAATGGAAAAGCCTGGGGTTGGGAACAAAGACTTGGGGGGAAGGAATAGTTAACTAACATTTGTTCAAAACTGACCACGTGTCAAGTACTATTACAAATATTATCTAATTCCATTTAAACATCCTCTGCCCCCAATAACCTAGAGGTAGATACAGTTGGTAGTTCACGCTGAAGGATAGAAATGGGTTCAGAGGTGTGATGGAAATTATCAGATGTCACACAGCTGTTCTGTTGCTGTGCCAGAATGTAAGTGCATCTCCATCCAATGCCAGCTTCCAGAGTATGTCCCTGCTTCTCCTGCTAATGGGCTCTACAAACTTTTGTGAATTGCATTCCCAAAGTCTGTGCTTTGGTTTCCTCTTCTGTCATATTTAGAGAATACCATTTATTATTATAGTGGTATTATTTTGATAGTGGCCATTTATCTAGGTGCTTTTAAGTGTTTTGATGATAAAGTGAGATAAAGCTCTGAGTTCATTTTTAACAAAGAGAAGCACTCTACAATATAAAGTTGCTTATAATTCAGTTAATTTACTCACAGTGGAGGGAGAGCCACTGTTCTAACAATACTTCTGGACTTTCCCTGACTCTTCATTCTCATTGAACACATCTGAAGACACAATCTAACTTTGTCATTATTAGCCATAAAGCTAAAATGTGATTTTGATATACCTAACTCTTTTGTCTCTCAGTTGTTTCACACACTGAGGAGGAAGACTTTATTTTTTACTTATTTTGCCACTTTTTTTCTTTTTATAAAATTTAATTATGTATTTGGGGAGAGAAAGGGAGGGAGAGAGAGAGAATCCCAGGCAGGCTCTGTACCATCAGCTCTGAGCCCAACATGGGGCTTGAACCCACAAACCGTGAAATCATGACCTGGGCTGAAATCAAGTCAGACACTGAAATGACTAAGCCACCTTGGTGCTCCCAAAATTTATTATTGCCATCCCTGTTGACTTGTTCTGCCCTTTCAACTACCAATTTGAGTATATACGCTCTTTGAAATGCCATATTTTGCATGTGACATGATTATTTAACCATATTATTGATATCTATTTTAAAGTAGTTCTGTTTAGTCGCTTAAATCTTGGATGTTACAAATGTTACAAAACAAAATTCAGCTGAGTGTATTTGGAGAACTCCTTGGCTCTATTTTATTATTCATGAATGGACAACACCCCATTTAGCCATAGAAGCCAGTTCCAGAGAGCTGTACAAAATGGAGGGGGATAAAGGAAGTTTCTAGCAAAGAGTAGATTTTTTGAGGCAAGGTCATTTTCCTTTGGGAGAATGCGAGGGTCCGTCAGGCAATTTACCTCACTAGTGCTGACCAGGTAATTTGAGATTGGTTTAAAAGTCATACTCCTGGAGAGGGTGATTCTACAGCTAGGTTAGTTATTAGGTCTTGGTTTGGTGATGGATTTAGCACAAATGGCCCCATCTTGAGCCTCTTGTCTTTTTTAACACAAACAAATTAAGCCTTTGCATTGGAAAAACTGGAAAAATGTCCGAGAACATATTTTAAGTAACTGTATAATTGTATTGTTTTTTTCAGGCACTAAACTTTAATATGTGATAGCAACAAAATATACTTGCAATCTTTGAAAACAGATGGAAGTTTAAGTATATGGCTTTAAAATATCCACTTATTCTTTTCTAGTACAATGTATTTTCCTGAGCTTGGACTTATTACAGCAATTAATGTGATAGTTAAATACACTAAACGGCCAAAAAAAGTAGAAGTTTAATAGGCAACATCTTGCACACATGAAATCTCAAGGAATACCTGTCATGTAAAAATATATCCAGGCTCTTAAATACATTTTAAAGTTCTTGATAACCTCAGAATAAAATAACAAGTATCGTTGCTTTACTATATATTCGCTGGTGCTAAGACAAGGTATGCATTTATCTGGAGAAATATTCCCTTTTTGGATACTTCAATAAATATTTCCTATCTCCCTTTGTTAAGTTGAAGTAAAGAAAGCATCCTGATTACTGTTGTACTGTTAGAGCTCTGCCAATTGCTTAGAGGTTCAGGTTGATCTGCTGAGGATATCTGCATTCATTTTGATATGAGATGTTGTGATTTTTATGATATATAAAATTGGGTTTTGTGCACAGTTTCTGGCACAGAGCCCCCAACACCCTTGGAATTTCGTGAGTATGAGAACAATACACATATCTTTTGTTATATTAATGAAGTGACTTTTGAAAAGCACCAAAGGATGGGGCCGGTTGCCAGAGGAGCCAAGCTGAAAGTTAAAGCTTTCATTTCCCTCCCCCTGATCTCTGGGAGGGAAGAGGGGCTGGAGGTTGAATCAGTTGCCAAGGGGGCAATGATTTAATCAGTTGTACCTATGTAATGAGGTCTCCATTAAAAACCAAAAAGTTAGGGTTCAGAGACCTTCCGTATCGGTGGACACATGGTGATGTGAGGAGAGTGGCAGATTCAGAGAGAGTATGAGAGCTCAGTGCCCCTTCCCACATATGTTGCCCTATGTTTGCCTTCCATCTGCTGTTCCTCAATCGTATCCTTTTGGAACAAACAAGTAATCTAGTAAGTAAAATGTTTTTCTCAGTTCTGTGAGCTACTCTAGCAAATTAATTGAACCCAATGAGGGGTTGTGAGAGCCTCTGATCTTTAGGGGGAGGAGGGCATCAGAGGCACATAACTAACAACCAACTTTTGAAGTGAGAGGTGGGTGACAGTCTTACAGGACTGAGCAATTAACCTGTGAAATCTGATGTTATCTTCATGTAGATAATGTCAGAATTGAGTTGAATTGTAGGACACACAGCTGGTGTCTGGAGCATTGCTTGTTGATGGTAGGGGGAAACCTCCCTCATATCGGAATTGATACTAGAACCCCTTCTAGGTACATATCCTGAATTGGATAGGATACATATAACTACCAAGCTGCAGAAAAATTTTATCACAGTCCCTTTTAAGATTCTCCCTACAGTACAGTACAATCTCTGATGAGTGCGTTTGAAGGCCCGGGTTAGGTGGTACTTAAATGGTGTTCATAAAATCATAGAATTTTAGATTTTCAAGGAATCATGAAGAACATCTAGTCTATTAGTGTGTTAAAGTTTAATCATTTGCATATCCCCTTTAGGATTTTCCCCTTATTTCTGAAGCATCTTTGGCATACGTACATAATGTTTTTCAATAAATTATTTTATTAAAAATGAACTTGTGAATAAATATACACAGACATAATTAAAACAATCATTACATCAAAGTTATAATAGGATATTAATTCATTTTAAGATACATTAATGTTAAAGTAAATTATATGTGTATATAAAATAACAAAATTAAATTTTATGTGTGTGTTGTGTGTGTGTGTGTATGTATATATATATATATATATATATATAGAGAGAGAGAGAGAGAGAGAGAGAGAGAGAGAGAGAGAGAGAAGAGAGACAAACTCCCCAAGTTATCTCTTTTATATTAGTAGGATATACATAGTGCAAACAATGATCTTCTTGAAAACCACTCATTTTATTTACCTCACTGTCTTCCAAATAGGACATCTCTGAGAACAAATATGAGCAAATACCTGAATCCCTATAGTATTTGCTCATTGAATATAGTTCTACCCTTTTAGTTCACACAGAAGATGCTAAATACTTCTTCCAGGTAATAGCTTTATATATATTATATATAATTATATATCTATTATATAATTATATGTGATTATAATTCTATATTATATATAGTATAGATATTATATATTTTTTTAATTTTTATTTTTTCATGTTTATTTATATTTGAGAGACAGAGAGACAGAGAGACAGAGCTTGAGTGAGGGAGGAACAGAGAGACAAAATCTGAAGCAGCCCCAGGCTCAGAGCCACAAGCTATCAGCACAGAGCCTGATGTGGGGCTCAAACTCAAGAGCAGTGAGATCATGACCTGAGCCAAAGTTAGACATTAAACCGACTGAGCCACCCAGGTGCCCTATATACATATTATAATATATAATATATAATATATAATTATAATTATTTATAACATATATAAAGAAATATGTGTGTATATATGTGTGTATGTGTATATACATATATATAGTAACAGTATATATATATATATATATATATATATATATATACACACACACACACATATATATATATATATATATGTATATATACGTGTATATGTGTGTGTGTGTGTGTGTATACATATATATATATAATGCTACTCCAAATTGCAGAATGCTACTCCAACGACTAGTATCATAAATAAGAAAAGCAATTGTACTTCTAAGAGATCTTTTTCTCCCTATTTCAAAATCTCTCTCTCTCTCTCTCTCTCTCTCTTTTTTTTTAAATGGCACATAGAGCAACAATTCCTGGTCCACCCTTTTCATTCCAGATGGATAGACTTTCCGCACGTTCATACTGTAACTTTTTTCCTCCTAAGCTTATAAATATAGATGTAACTGAAGAGCTAGTGAATGAACTTGAAACAAGATGAGAATCTAGGATGAGAGAATCTGCAGACCCTTACCTTTATACCTACAATCTTCACAGCCTTCTCTTGCAACACCTTCCTATATGTTTGCTATTTTTCAAAATCTTTCATCCTTGGAGCCCATCAAGTATACAAATACACACACCCAATAAGTTGAACATAGATATAAAAAATAAATTTTTCTAAATTTTATCAAAGATCAATTTTCTTGGAATCTTCATAAAGAATCAGAATAAAAAGGCCTCCAAATTACCTTATGTCAGTGACAGATGCTTAGTAAAGGTTTCACATGTCTCCACTTACCCTAGTTTATTGTAAGAGTCTCATTCTGATCCATAGTTGTATTCTAAACACACACACACACACACACACAACAATATAACATAATGGCAATGAACTCATGCCCAGCCTATATGAACCGCACAATTGTCATGGTTGCTTGGCAACTACTGACAGGTACTGTATATTGAAGAGCAAGGGGATACAAAGTAATAAATGAAAGCCTTATCAACTGTATTGATTTCAGGTAGAAGAAAACTGTCTTCAATTCAAAAATGTCTCCTTGGGGTTATGAAAGACAAACAGAAAAGTTTATTTGCCTATTTTAAAAAATTAAGCTAAATCAGCAGTAGTCCTGCGATAGCATAGTAAGTCATTTCAGGAAGAAGTAACTGAGAGTAAAAGGAAGAGCCAGCTGTGCCTTGCATGTTATCTCTGGAGTGTACTCTCATTGTGGAAAGATGCATTGCTGATATTGCTTTGAACACATCTTTTTTTCCCTTACCCCCAGATTGAAGAAAATCTTATTGGATTTGAATTTTTAGCTTGCTTTTTTTTTTTTTTTTTATGTTGGCCCAAAGTAAAAACTGTTTTTGCTACTTTCAAACACTGTATTTTCTCTCTCCACAGTATCTATTGTATAGTTGGCTAATATTTTAGACACAGACCGTGAGGAAGTGATTTAAGTGAGCATGCTTCAGTCATTGCTCTTATTAAACATTTTAGTTTTGACTTCCCTGGGTCACAAAATGTCATCAGTCTTTGGGAAGTGGCTATTTTCTATACTTTTCACAGATATCTCTGCTTATGATTTTGTACCTTTTAGTTTTAGAACACTTGTGTTTTTTTGTGTGTGTTTTTTAATAGTTACCTTTGTTCTCTAGGTCAGGTAGTCAAACATATCTTCCCTCAGCACCTATAGAAAAATAATATTGTTTCTTTTAAAAAAGGCTATTGTCAGATATTACTAGAAGTATAAAATGCCTTCTATATAAAATAACTGAGGAGAATTTATACCTAACACCTTTTGACACTATTTATATATCCAAAGCTAAATGTTTATGAATTTCAAATGTTCAGCCCCATTACTGATACTTTAAACTAGAAACTTTCTACTTCTTCAGTTGTAGAAAATACCATGAGTTACATTTCAAAGTAAACAAAAGAAAAGAAGAAAAAAAAAAACAAAAGAAAAGATTAGGAAAAGCAGATGAAAAAGCAAATTCTACACTTGCCTACATGAGTCCAGGAGGAGAGGGGATTAAACTGGTAGGGGACTCACCATTATCTTTTTCTTATTCTCCAACTCCTGTTGGCCCTCCATGATAAGCAAATCAGAAGAAATAAATGATTCTAAAAGATTCTTTTAGCGAAATATTACTGGTGTCCTATATCCCAGTACTTGCCCCCTTTCATGAATAAGAATGCAGAGGAGCAGGGGGTTAAATAATTTGACCAGTAAGAAAATGTTAGCTCCTGACAGAGCACAAACCAAACCAAGGCTGTCAATCTGAAATGTAAACTCTTAATCCCTGAATTTCATCTTTTTTGGGATTCCTTAGCTTCTTTGAGTGACCATTTAAAGGAGTCACTGTCCTTCTCTGTAATACCAGCTATTTGACCATACTATACCACAAGAAACTGTAATTATCACAGTTACTCCATGGAATATTTCTGGGAATGTATCTGAACTTATAATCCCAAATTTGTGAGTTCCCTCAAGTGCACTGAGCTGGTCTTACCTCTTTAAGTTTTCTACGTTTACTATTATTTGATTCCATTTGCATCCATTGGAAAGATTTGTCTTTACCTTTGCCAATGGACAACCTAATCTAGAAGGATTTGATTCATAGTCATAAAATCTCTATTCATATTGCCTGGAGCATCTCACAATGAAAGTCATTTAAGCAGATAAAAATTTTAGAAACTTTAGTACTTCCTGGAGATGTTGAACTTCTCAGTAATCCACTTGTTTTCATTCCTTTGTAGAATACACTGAATCGTTGAAAACACTGCTGTGGAAGAATAGCAGGATTGCTTTAAGAAATTGAGTTTACAAGCTATCAGTTTATTGTACTTGATGTAGGCTGTTGAAAGTTGCTTAAGGGAAATTGAAATTTCCAGTCCAAAGTTTTCCCATCACAAATTTATGTTGTCTAACTTAAAGAGAATCAACTGTTTCTAGAACAGTATAAACTATTTTATTTCGTAATTTTAAACACTAGGGCTTTAATAGAGGGAAACAAATGAACAAATAGTTCCATTTAACACTAGGTATTTTATTTTTGGGCTTCTAATCATACGTAGAATTACATATAATGTCCTGGAAAATGCTCATTAAGAGAAAATTCTCTCTACCTTTAATTTTTTTTGAAGGGAACTCCTTTAAATGATGGCAGAGAAATTAATAGAGGTCATTAGTTCTGTCGTATTTGAGTCAACAATGATTGGTATTTCTTAACATACAATATAAAATCATTAAGCATACATTCAAGTTTAGATCACAGGCAATGATAACATGTAATAATATCCTCAGGTAAATAGACATTAAGGAATTCATATTTTGAGCTACAAAAACTCAATCTAGATCTTTTCTTAAAATATGAAATGAATTTGATGAAATAATTAGAATAAATGTTAGGATGTCTTGATCTATTTGTAAATGTGTTTTAAGACAATAAATATAGCACTAATAGAGAAATTGTAATAACCTTTTTCCATTGGTTCTCAAACAAACCAAATAAGAGCTAAATACAAGTACAAGTAAAATATTGGGAGGGAGCAGAAAACCATAATTTAAAGAAAAATATTGAAATACCACTTAGTACAATAAGTAGCAGATAAACATTAATTTTATATTACAGCACTATTACTTAAGTGGCACTTGAATAGTTTTCTTCACTGTGTGAATGATTAAGAGCTCATGTTCTAAGGGAAGTTTCTGTCTATAGTAAGCAGATAGTTCACAGCGCAAAGTCTTCTGGGTAGTATTTAAAATGGATGCTGGTAGTTATCTCTACTCACACTAGGATTCCTTTTGGAGAGCCAACACATACAGAGGCCAATGATGTCTATTAAACTAAGAAATATTTGGAATTTTTGGTCATGTATAGGCTGTCCTGGGTTGTCATTTTCTTATCTGAAGGACTGAATGTCTCCACCTGAATTGCAACTTGATAACTGGGAACTCACTATCTATGCACAGACTACTGTGTGATCAGTAACTGACAGCTGGATCTGTGATTCCCCTGGTTGGTTTCTTGCACTTGATCTCCAGTTATAATAGTCAGTTTACATGTAGAAACATGCTGCTTCTACCTCTTAGGCTGTGACTTCTGCCATGATGGGAAGCCTTCTAGACTGCTTGGGCATCAGACCTCTCCACTTGGAACTGCTCCATGGGGCAAATCCACTCCATATATCTTTGTCTTTCTTGTGAAGAGTCTTTTTCTTCCTTGCTAACTTATACTATTGTAGATCAAACAAAATTTATAATTGGCCTACAAATTCTGAGTTATGGAATGTTTTTATACATCTCTACTAATGTCAATGTATTAATGTTGTCATTAGTATTTGTTATTAAGTGCGCAGGCACTTTTCATACACACACACACACACACACCACATACAAATTTAAACCTTGCACCAGGCATTTGAGGTCAGTGCAACTAATTCTTTGTATCAAATAAGGATTCTGTGGCACAGAGAGTTTATGGATGATCCTTGAGCTCTCATAGCAAGAAATTGACAAAATCAGGATGCAAATGTAGGCAATTTGACTTCTAAGTTTAAGCTCTTAACCACTATATTTTACTTGCTTTTCAGAGTTAATTTTTAACAGGGTTACCAATCTAGTAATTGGGAGAATGTGGTAATGTTGCCTGTATAAAATTCAATATTGCATCTGATGAGATATGTCATGGAAATAGTTTTCGTCTCCTGTTGAAATGAAGAAGCATATACTGAAAACTTAATTAATCAGGTAGATCTGTACCTGGTCTCAAGATTAAACCATTCATGCTAATATGGAGGGAAATGTGTTGTTAGTCCTTAAAACTCATCTCAGTCTCAACAGTTAAGCATATTTATTAATGACTTGTGTTTACATATGCAAAACACAATGATCATACTTACAAATGAGATGAAACTAGAAGAGAGAGTAATTGCTTTGAGTTCCTGAACCAAAACTACCTTGATAGACTGTAGTAAACAGCTGAATATCAAAAGATGACACTAAGCTGGGGTGGGGGGTAACTAAGATTTTATAATTTGGTTAGATTTTCAAAAGAAGTATAGAAGTATACATAATGGGAGATGTGGACCAGCAGAAGCATCCATGAGAAT